>NC_142522.1:32280951-32340951 GCF_964205215.1 Stylophora pistillata
TCTTGCGGAGCGGAAAAGCGGAGCTTCACCGTCGTTCTTGCTGTTGCTGCCGATGGAGCAAAGGTGCCACCGAAAGTCATCTTCAAAGGCGTCCGTACACCGAGAGATCTGGTTGTGCCGCATCCTCTTCGTGTTTCCTTCCATAAGAAAGGGTGGATGGATGAACAGGGCATCCGAGAATGGATTCGACAGAGTTTGCCCCGTGCCGAGCGTTCCCTTTTGGTGTGGGACTCATTCCGAGCTCACTTGACCGATTCCGTGAAAGATGACCTGAAGCAGCGAAACATTGACGTCGCAGTTATCCCTGGTGGCCTAACCCCGGTTGTACAGCCCTTGGATAAGTGCCTAAACAAGCCATTTAAAGATAATGTGCGCCGAAAGTACTTGGCGTGGATGACATCTGGGCCATTTGAGTTTACCCCAGCTGGGAAGAAGAAGGCGCCAAGCAGAAATCTTGTCCTCAGGTGGATCAAGGAAGCATGGGCAGAGATACCCGAAGAGATGGTTGTCAAATCCTTCAAGACCTGCGGTATTTCCAATGCCTTGGACGGAACAGAGGACGACGTGGTCTACTCTGAGGAAACCCCAGAAGTAGATGATGAATACATAGAAGAGAACGAGTTCGACACAGACAGCGAAAACGAAACGGATGGCGAGTAAACCATTGGGTTGAAAGCCCTTGCACGTATCCGTCAAACGGCTCCTTTAGGAGCCACCAATTTCATAAAAGTGAATAACCAATATTCAGAAGTTATTTTTGTTGTGTTTTATTACTTCTGCTTCATTGCTAACTTGACTACAAGCCGGGGGGGTAAAGTTATTCAGCAACTGTATATTTTTAAAATGTAAAACCCTCGGCTATAAGCCGAACCCCGTTCTCCGTGAAAAATCTCCCAAAATTTTGGGTCGAAAACTGAAAAAATCGCTCGGCTTATAGGTGAAGAAATACGGTAATATAATTAATCCGGGTGCACACGCACCCCATAATCTTGGTGTTTTTTGAATATTAGCAATACTAAGAAATACTGGGGTACTTGTGCTACCAACAAGCTTGGCAATTACAAATAGTTTTTAAACATTATTTTTTTAGAATTCAATGTGATAGAGAGCGTGGTAATAGAGAAGTATTCCATTTGGGTTATGATTATAAAACAATCACAGATCTGCTACATACAGGTCTACCATGGCATCACTATGAGTGTTCGCACTCTTAAAAGGAGACTGCAGGGCTATAATCACGTGAATAAGAAAATACATGGCGTTGATGAAGACTTGATTAGGAACATCATTAGAACATCATCGTTTATCAGGTTTTATATAAAATATGAGATCACATTTCAAACACAGAAAGAAAAAAAAAGAAACCATCATTAACCTGCGTGCACTTTCGGGGCAAAAATTGGCCATGGCATACTGACTCAGACTTTCGCCACATGAGCTGCAAAAATTCACCATTATCAAAAATGGTGGACTGCTACTAGAGAGAAGCCTGGGCTATAGGTCCCAGTACTTTGATTTCCACGGAGGAGGCTCATTTCTTACGGAGGCTCATTTCTATGGAGGAGGCTCAGTTCTACGGAGGAGGCTCATTTCTACGGAGGAGGCTCATTTCTACGGAGGAGGCTCATTTCTACGGAGGGGGCTCATTTCTACGGAGGAGGCTCATTTCTATGGAGGAGGCTCATTTCTACGGAAGAGGCTCAGCTCCACAGAGGGGGCTCACTTCTATGGAGGAGGGTCATTTCTACAGAGGAGGCTCATTTCTACGGAGGAAGCGGATTTCTTCAGAGGAGGCTCATTTCTAAGCAACAGGCTTATATTGGTACGGAAAACAAGAACAATTGCAAAGAGAAAGCAAGGTTTTAATTAGAAACGTGTTTGTTTTACAGTGTGCAGCAGTGGCACCTGTGGGCCACCGTACTGATGTGATATGTACTTTGGGACTACTTTTAAGTTGGTAATTAAAGTTCCTCATGGTGAGAAAACAAAACTGTTTAACTTTTAGTGAGAACTGTTGTAAATGAAGAAATTAACAACTCAAAGGACTCTAATGCTGAGTACTGACAATAGCATAAAAAGTCAACCCACCTCTACACCATCACCATAAGAGTGTTTGTGTCTTCAAAGGCTCTCTTTACCTAAACACAGGAAATGGAAATAAACGGTGATATTAGAGATGAGAATGTTAGTGAGTGTCTCCAAGGCAGAAAGAGCAATTATTACAAAGAACTTCAGATATCCCAAAAATCTAGACTTCTGATTTACCTAATGACAGTTCACTTTCTTGTCTCAGAAACACTGGTTGGAAAAACAATGTTAGAGGGTCAAGTCTCTCTAAGAGAAAAACTCTCTTATTTCTTGGATACATCTATCAAGCGTGTTCAAAACTGGAGGCACTTGGCTGAGCTTCATGGAATTTCCACTGACCTGTCACAGGAACGCCTCTCTAAGTCTGAAGCACTGTTTGAAGTTGTAGGATCACGCAACCCAAACCTCCCGATTGGAGATGTGAAACAACACCTAAGTGATCTGAAAATAATTGAAGTGAGGGATTACTTAAAAAGCCATCATGGTACGTTGAAATTATATGTGACATAGCTTAACTTCAAATCTTTGATTTTGCCAAGAAGTACAAATCCTGACAAAGTAGCCTGACGAAAAAAGGCACTACCAGTACTAATTGCATTTATTAAAATATTTGAAAAGGGTTGTTTGCAAAATTGTTGTCAGTGATAACTTTTCTCCCAGTTTCTTTTTCTGAAAAGGCTCAAGGTTAACTTTTCAGTGCAATAGCAAAGTTTTGATGGCAAAATTAAAAAAGAAAAAAGCAAAACCACCATCAAATTTATGACTGTTTTTCCTTTCCTGTTCTGCCACAGGCAGCCCAAGCTCTCTTTGAGAACCACACAAGGAACACAATTTGCAAATCGATTTATAAGGATTTGTATGGGATTTTCTACAAGATATCCATGGAGATAGTTAAAAGTGAAAATAATGAATAAAAATGGCTTACCCTATTCCACACATGTGTTGTTTGCTCCTGGTGTCGTTATTTTACCGATTTAACTTGATTTAAGTGAGTTTTTTCTTAATCCTAGTTTTCTCTTCTTAAAGTAAAATAACGACACCAGGAGCAAACAACACACGTATGGAATGAAGTAAGCCATTTTTATTTAATATTTTCTCTTTAACTATCTCCATGGATATCTTGTAGAAAATCCCATACAAATCCTTATAAATTGATATGCAAATTGTGTTCCTTGTGTTGTTCTTAAAGAGAGCTTGGACCACCTGTGGTTCTGCTTCAAGAATTTGCAACCAGCTTAATGCACCAAATTTTCTCTCACCAACAGGGTACCCTACAACTAAAACAATAAACAACCACAAAGACAAAATAAAAAGGTTATTTCAAGGTAATAACACTGACAATAGGCCATTTTACAGTTGTGTACTTAGTTGCCAAGCCTTTGATTCAGAGTGAGGCTAAAGATGACCTTGTTGTGATAGAGACCTGTATATCTACTTAGCATGATAACAAAGTGATTTACATTTGAAAGGCAGCAAGGTTTGTATCATAACAAGGTCATCTCTAGCCTCACTCCTGTTCAAAGGCTTGGCAACCAAGCACACAACTGTAAAAAGGACTATTGAGAAATAAAGTGTTTTCATTGGTAGATGGAATCAAGATTAAAGACTTTTTACAAAGTCAGGATCCAATCACCCTAAGCAGAGTTTTTCTCAAGCTTGACCATCTCCCAGATGGAAAATGGCAAAGTCTGGGGCTCAAGTTGGGTGTGGAGCATGAAGGCCTAGAGCAGATAAAGATTGATTGTGCAAACCAGAACGAAAATCCAGCTCATGTGGTGATAGAGTACATTTATCGAAGGTACCCAACGATGTCCATGGGAAAATTCAAGAAATATTTAACAGATATTAATAGAAATGATGTGAAGGACAAGCTGAATGAAATGAAAGGTGTGTTTAAGTGATAAGAATTTCAATATCAATCTTCTCTATTATGCTTCAAGTAACGATCAAGTAAATCTCATCCTTCCTCTACACAAACATTTTATAAATTATGGCCTTGTGAAGGCAATCCCTGGGAGCTATCCTCAGAAATCTTTCTTTGTAGGGAAGTGTACCCAGTCCTCTAATTCTGACCAAAACCTCTCATTTTTCTTGCCTATCTTCAAACCTTCCCTCTGAAATCCATCTGTCCTCGTTCTTTCATCCCCTGCAAAAGTGGACCTGTCTTGTGTAGTTGCTCTGTTTCTACTATCGCTTCATTTCTAGGCAAAGCGTTTCACTTTCATAACTAAAAGCTTAGTACTGCGTTTCTGCAAAAAGAAAATAGGACAAATTAAATCATTTATTCACCAATTAGCTCTGTGAGGGTGAATTAGTATAACTCCAAAATATTTTATTACAATGCGAACTACCTGAACTTCACTGCAGAAATCAGCCGTATAGACAGCGACATGATTTAAAAATATTAATCCCGGCCTGAAGTATGGTACAAAACGGAGAGCTTCTTCGGTTTCTAGAAAAACATAACTACTAACAGTAACACCCTGACGCAAAGTGTAACACAACGCCATTGCCCAAATACATGGAAGGCAGCCATATATGTTGCATATGTATATTAGGGGTATACTTTATGTACGCCTAAGTGTAATGTAACCTAACACAGCTATGCCTTCCTAACGGCTATACACGGCTATGCACAGTTATATAGGGCTACATGCAGCTATACACGGCTATACACAGCTATACAAGGCTATACACAGCTATACACCGCTATACACAGCTATACACAGCTATACACAGCTATACAAGGGTATACGCAGCTATACACGGCTATACACTGCTATACAAGCTATACACAGCTATACAGGGCTATACACAGCTATACGGGGCTATAGAGAGCTATACAACGCTATACACAGCTATACAGAGCTATACGCAGCTGTACAGGGCTATACACAGCTATACACGGCTATACACGGCTATATCGGGTTACACCCAGCTATACACAGCTATACAGGGCTATACACAGCTATACAGTGCTGTACACAACTATACAGGGCTATACACAGCTATACAGGGTTAGACGCAACTATACAAGGCTATAAACAGCTATACATGGCTATACATGGCTATACCGCACAGCTACATAGGGCTACACGAAGCTACACACGGCTATACACAGCTATACAGGGCTATACACAGCTATACAAGGCTATACACAGCTATACAGGGCTTTACGCAGCAATACAGGGCTATACACAGCTATACATGCACGGCTATAAACGGCTATACAAGGGTATACGCAGCTATACACGGCTACACACAGCTATACAGGGCTATACACAGCTATACAGGGCTATACACAGCTATACAGGGCTACACGCAGTTATACGTGGCTATACACAGCTATACACGGCTACACCCAGCTATACATGGCTATACACAGCTAAACACGGCCATACACAGCTATACAGAGCTATACACAGGTATACAAGGCTATAAACAGCTATACAAGGCTTTCACAGCTATACAGGGCTATACGCAGCTATACACGGCTGTACACAGCTATACATGGCTATAAACGGCTATACACAGCTACATATGGCTACACGCAGTTATACACGGCTATACTCAGCTATACAGGGCTATACACAGCTATACACATGCCGTGTATACCTGTGTATAGCTCTGTATAGCTGCGTATAGCCCTCTATAGCTGTTTATAGCCAGTATAGCTGTGTATAGCCCTGCATGGCTGAATATAGCCCTGTATAGCTCTGTATAGCCTTGTATAGTTGTGTATAGCCCTGTATAGCTGCGTATAGCCCTATATAGCCCTGTATAGCCTTGTATAGCTACGTATAGCCGTGTATAGCCGTGTATAGCCTCGTATAGCCATGAATAGCTGCGTATAGCCGTGCATACCCGTGTATAGCTATGTATAGTCCTGTATAGCTGCGTATAGCCGTGTATAGCTCTGTATAGCCTTTTATAGCTGTGTATAGCCTTGTATAGCTGTGTATAGCCGTTTTTAGCCATGTTTTGCTGTGTATAGCGCTGTAGAGCAGCATATAGTCCTGTATAGCTGTGTATAGCCCTGCATAGTTGAAGATAGGCCTGTATAGCTGTGTATAGCCCTGTATAGCTGCGTATAGCCTTGTATAGCTGTGTATAGCCGTGTATAGCTGTGTATAGCCCTATATAGCTACGTATAGCCTTGTATAGCTGCGCATAGCCGTGTATAGCTGTGTATAGCCTTGTATGGCGTATAGCCGTGTATAGCTGTGTATAGCCTTGTATAGCTGTGTATAGCCCTGTATAGCTGTGTATAGCCTTGTATAGCTGTGTATAGCTGTGTAACATATATGCAACATACATGGCTGCCTTCCATTAAGTATATACCCCCAAATTAAACGCGACAGCGTTTACGCATAAGTACAATGGACCTATCCGCTGACAACTTTCTGTGAGACTGCTTTGCAAGTTCGTGTGAGCATCCTGTCACAAATGCTGCAATCCAAATGGCTACGTCACTCGCCATCCAATGACAAAATAGATTCCATGTTGCCATGCATCTGTTCACTTAGATTTCACAAATGACGTGAAATGTACCTAGAACAAAAAAGTGGCGTAGTCGAGTGTGCCACTGATGTTCTTCTGTGAGGGTCTCCCAGAGGCGGTCCAAGCTCGCTTTTAAGAACCACAGAAGGAACACAATTTGCATGTCGATTTATAAGGATTTGTATGGGATTTTCTACAAGATATCCGTGGAGATAGTTAAAAGTGAAAATATTAAATAAAAATGGCTTACCTTATTCCATACGTGTATTGTTTGCTCCTGGTGCCGTTGTTTTACCGATTTAACTTGATTTAAGCGGCTTTTTTTAGTCCTGGTAAAAAAAACCTCTTAAATCAAGTTAAATCGGTAAAATAACGGCACCAGGAGCAAACAACACACGTATGGAATAAGGTAAGCCATTTTTATTCAATATTTTCACTTTTAACTATCTCCACGGATATCTTGTAGAAAATCCCATACAAATCCTTATAAATCATGGTTCTTAAAGAAAGCTTGGGCCACCTGTGGGTTTCCCATACTTTTTAGGTAAAGCGTGTTAGGCTATTTTTATTCGCGAATCGTGACTTAATTTTTTTCTTTGATTTATGAATCGTGATTAAATTTGATAAAATCTTTTCATGTCCATGTGAACAGTTTTTTTTATTTAAACGTGACTTGTGAATGAAGGGCTTAATCGTGATTCGTGAACCATTTTGTTTTGCGCGGTGAGTTTCCGGCTATTTTATTGTTTCAAAATGGTACGTATTGTTTTTCGACCGGTTGTGGCCAGGTTTTGACAGAACAGGAACTTCATATGGATCGATCAAAGTCAAAAAACAGATTACTGATGGTCCTTTAGGCCATCGCGTCGTCTTCTGTCGCTCCGACGAAGGGCTAACGCTCGAAACATCAGCTTTTGTAATCGTTACGGTGGCCAATTTACCATTTCAACTTTGTTGATTTATCCAAATTATTTCGTTACCCCCACTGACACAGCCCCAAACAGTTTCTTTAGAAACTATCAGCCTTTACTCAAGACTGGTTTAAGCTCGAAAAAGTTAAAAACATATAAATTCGTGAATTTGGTTTATATTTTTATGTGAAATGTGCTCAAATTTTACGTGAACTCGAAAGAATTATGGATATTATTCGTGATGTGTGAAAAGGCCAAATATTTTTAGGTGACTGGGTTTTACAAAGTGGTATAGGGGACCCAGACCCAGACCCAGACCCAGACCCAGACCCAGACCCAGACCCAGACCCAGACCCAGACTCAGACCCAGACCCAGACCCAGACCCAGTGCAACAATTGGATTGGCCTGACTTTTACATCGTGAACGAATAAACGTTAATTTATAGCACAACGATAAAGAACAACAGTGTCTATAACAAGATAGGATCTCTATGTTTTTTATGCTATAAAAGCAAAATGTTCTTAATCGTGACGTTCACTATGCGTCTGTCCCCCAGTAGACCATAATTAAGAACCAACTAGAAATACCTGTATTATTCAGCTTATCATATAATGTACGGATATAAACAATATAAAATTAAACGAGAGCCCGTCTTCTTATGGAATTTTGAAGGACTAGCATACTTAAACAGTTTGGATTATTTGCACTTGATTTCTATGCGCGATAACCATTTCGAGCCAATCTAATTGTTAAAAGCTGATAGTTTCGAAAGAAACTGTTTGGGACTGCGTCGGTGGGAATAACGAAATAATTTGGATATATCAACAAAGTTGAAGTGGTAAATTGGCCACCGTAACGATTACAAAAGCTGACGTTTCGGAGCTTTTGTAATCGTTACGGTGGCCAATTTACCACTTCAACTTTTTTGATATATCCTAATTGTTAAAAACTGACTAGACATGAGCGTTGGTTCAGGGATGCCTCGGACGCGTAACATTTCATCTAGAAAGTATCTTGAAAAGTCCGTTTACAACGACGCTTAAGTCTATACTCTTTTTCTTCAGATACACTGACGATTAAGGATCTGTTCGATGATTTGGACTTGATGCGAGTGATAACAAGCATGTTGAATGGGCCTAACGATTCACAAATTAAGAACTACAGGGATTTAGCTGATGCGTGCCAAATATCCAGCGAATTGTACCAGAGCCTTCAGCCACCCTGTCCCGAAAGCCCCACTACATTAGTGTTGGAAGAAATCGTAAGACAGAAGCCAACTTTCACCATGTATCAGCTCTTCGCGAATTTGCGTGACATGAATCGTGTAGAAGCCATTCAGGGTCTTTCCTGCTATTTTGTGGGTAAGAAAGCGGTTTACTCATTCAGTGTTCGGTATGTCTTTTTTTTCTACTTTTTGATATCCTTGTTCGGTCCGCATCAGTGGTGGGTTGCATTTTTATGGACCATATAAGCGTCAGTAACACTTGAATCCATGAGTGACAGGGATTAAGAATGACTACCTGTTACTCTCCTGCTTGTCAGATTTTTATTTATTTATCTATTTTCTTTCCTACAGAGGAGGACATGCTGGCGATGAAAAGAAAACTACAGATTGACGATGAATAGAATCTAAAGTTACATATTTTTATCACCTTAGGAGGAAGGCAGAGGACTGCAAACTTCGCTGCAAACCGCTAAAAAAAAAAGCAAAACAAAGCAAAAAAAAAAAAAAAGCAAAAAAAAAAAATCACCCAATTTTAAACGACATCGACTCAAAACGTTCCTCAACTAGTTGCTTTCAAGGTCATAATTTGCATCATTAAGGAACGAGCTTTGTGTACGCTTTAGCTATAACATTTTTTTCCCTTTCGATGAATTTATTTTAATTTCCCCAGTTTAGAGGGGAAAATTTATAAATAAAGAGGTACGATTGTCCTTACCTCTTGAAAGAGCACGTTGATTTACATTTTTTTTTTATTGCATAATTTTGGCGCTTACTTGTCTGAGTACGTGATTGTTATACAGATTGATTGCAGTACAGGATGCAGTGATTACAGGATTACAGTGATTGCAGTACAGGATGCGCAGTGCAATACTGAAAAATCACCTCAAAATTGATGTGAAGCCTTCGTTTGCCACATTTTAATTTTTGGTGATTCCCCATAGCCTTACCGCAACAGGAGTTGCTTGGACTGAGTATGGGGGAATGCCTTTTTGTTCTTGAACCGATGGCTTTGTAATACTTTGTAAAATATCATGAAATTTCAAACAATTAAATGCATCGTGATACTGTTATTTGTTGTACTCTCCAGGAAGGCTTTTTAGAGTGCTTACAGTTATTGATCTGCAAGGAAACTCGATGGTTGTTGTCGCAACTTTTACTGCAGGGTTACTTGTATGCTGATCATGAGATACAAACTACTCTCAATTTGGGCTTTCAGTTCTCTGAAGTTGGTCCACCAATGGCCAGATCACTTCCTATCATCTCGTAACGGATTTTATGAAATACCAGGATTTTTCCTTTTACTAAAAAATCACATCATCGCGCGCAGTGAAGATACTATTTTCATCTTTCACGAGTGAGGATATTGGTGTCGCCATGGTTACTTTTGCTACTATATAATTTGTCACTTCTTCATTAGAAGTTTGACTTTTTGGAACAGAAAAAATGTATTATTGTCTATATTTCTCCTTTATAACTTTATACCGGAGGTTCATAACATTTTTGTAGCAGGCATTTTGCGATAAGTGACCACTTTAATTGCACTATTTTGCTGTTTCGAAAATTAATAAAAAAGTTGTGTTTTATGTGGAAATTTCATCAGTATCTATAAAATAAACAGAACATTACATGGCTTCTTGGAGATACGAATTTTATCTTCTCGAAGATAAAATTCGTATCCCCAAGTGGCTATGTAATATCGTTTATGTCCCTACATTATCATTGTCTGATCAGAATTGTCTGATCAGAATTTTGTATAGCCTAAAAGAAAGCCATGGAAACTCCGAAAAGCTTACCGATCTTCATCAGCAAGAATGCATTCAGAGCAAATCATATTTCCCGCTCGATAATCTTCAATCAAAAAAGCCTAAAGGGAGATATTGAAATCTCATTCCTCGAGTGGAGAGGATGAAAGCTTACATTTGAAACTAACTTCACGTAGGAGAGGATAGAGATGTTTGCTGTTTTAAGAACCTTCAGTTCGTTGTTAGTGTCGAGTCTAGTGACGTATCGTCCGTGGACAAATACCCGAAAATTGCGCGCTAAATAGAGGCTCTAGTTTATTTTAAATGTGTTCACAATGCAAGTAAAGGAAGAGATTTTGCTGCTTTTTGCGTCCAACTTTTGGATCAACTCATCTCATTCTCAAGGTCTTTCGTTTTCCCAGCCCCCTTACGGACTGACAAGAAGGTTGCTTCATCCATAATGTGTCGAATAATACATAGATAAAGCATGTTTCGCCTCATCTGGTACTCATTGGTTCATGCCTACCTTATTTTCTTTCCTCTAATGGCCTAATCCCCTAATTGCCCAGTTTCTCACCCTCTTTTGAAGACGGTATCATCTCGAAAGTTATCCCTTTGAAGCTAATACTTCAACTTACGAATGTACTGCCTCCAAAAAGTACGAATGTATTCGTGCCCCGCCCTACTAGTTTACGACACTCAGTTAAAAGGAGTTTTAATGGATTTTTATTATTTATAGTCTTTACGAAGACCCTCCACAACACAAAACTGCTTTAGTTGAATATTGACTCTCGATCGTAACTTACAGTGCAAAATGCGTTCTCAATTTCAAAGTGGATCTTCTAAAACATCCTAACTAACATGAACAAATTAACATTTTCAAAATATGCTAACTAAACGAACAAATTTCTTTAGTGTTAACCCCATTTGATTCTAAATTTTTCGGACATTTTCCGTATTCTAGTCGAGACTCAGTACTCATAAACATACGTGTATATTTAACGCTGAAACTGATTCTCTATCAATCACTGAAATGTATTGGGCGAGAATAAGCAAAATATTTCGCCATTTTCCTTAGTAACAAGTACTTCTTTTCCTGAAATATTGCTCAAGTCTTAAGAGGCCTTGCCTGGGGCTACTTTTAGTAACCCAAAGCAACTGCTACGTTCAATTCCAAGTCATTTCATAAAGGTAAATTATCTTTTACTTAGTTCTTATTAACCGAGTGGGAGGTCTGTATGGGAGAATCTTGACCAAGGTCGCCAGTACAGACCGAACGCAGTGAGGTCTGTACCAGCGACCGAGGTCAAGATTCTCCCATACAGACCGACCTAGCTCGGTTAATTATATGGCTGTGTCTTCTATGCCAATTTGTTATATTCTTTGTACCTTTTTTTTCTAGAACGGTCTAGATGCCGGTCTAGATGGGAAAATCTAGACCGCTTTCAATATTGATTTCAGCCAATTAAATTCGTGAATTCGGTAGTTCCCAGTCCTTGTGAGACACAGTCATATAATAATTGATTTACTTAACTTTTTGAACGATAGAATGGACTAAATTTTTACACATGTGCGTTTTGTTAACAATCCAAAGAATTGTTACTTAAATAAATAATACCTCGCATCAAAAAAGGGAAAGAGGTAACATTGATCAAAGGTTCGGAAGTTTGTCCATGGGAGTAGTAAACTGGAAGTCACTCGGAAAAAGTTCTGCTGCTCGTAGATAGATAAGTCTGTACGATTGACGAATTATAACGTCTGCTACACCAGCGATGTCACCGATTTCTACAAAAGGAACTGAATACGAACGTAATCATGTCAGGTAATCGCAAATATGTGTCAGAGCTAATATATCGTGTCGGAGGATGGTAGAGAAGCTGAACTAATCATGATTTCAACAGGTTTGCCTCTATCATTTTCTTTCAGTGCGAATGAAATGACCGACAACCGACATTGCATGTTAGAATAATTTTCGATTGGATGTCGCTGTCGCTGGTTTTACTTGACTATGATTGGATGTCGCTGTCGCTGGTTCTACTTGACTATGATTGGATGTCGCTGTCGCTGGTTCTACTTGACTATGATTGGATGTCGCTGTCACTGGTTCTACTTGACTATGATTGGATGTCACTGTCGCTGGTTCTACTTGACTATGATTGGATGTCGCTGTCACTGGTTCTACTTGACTATGATTGGATGTCGCTGTCGCTGGTTCTACTTGACTATGATTGGATGTCGCTGTCGCTGGTTCTACTTGACTATGATTGGATGTCGCTGTCGCTGGTTCTACTTGACTATGATTGGATGTCGCTGTCGCTGGTTCTACTTGACTATGATTGGATGTCGCTGTCGCTGGTTCTACTTGACTATGATTGGATGTCGCTGTCGCTGGTTCTACTTGACTATGATTGGATGTCGCTGTCGCTGGTTCTACTTGACTATGATTGGATGTCGCTGTCGCTGGTTCTACTTGACTATGATTGGATGTCGCTGTCGCTGGTTCTACTTGACTATGATTGGATGTCGCTGTCGCTGGTTCTACTTGACTATGATTGGATGTCACTGTCGCTGGTTCTACTTGACTATGATTGGATGTCGCTGTCGCTGGTTCTACTTGACTATGATTGGATGTCGCTGTCGCTGGTTCTACTTGACTATGATTGGATGTCGCTGTCGCTGGTTCTACTTGACTATGATTGGATGTCGCTGTCGCTGGTTCTACTTGACTATGATTGGATGTCGCTGTCACTGGTTCTACTTGACTATGATTGGATGTCGCTGTCGCTGGTTCTACTTGACTATGATTGGATGTCGCTGTCGCTGGTTCTACTTGACTATGATTGGATGTCGCTGTCGCTGGTTCTACTTGACTATGATTGGATGTCGCTGTCACTGGTTCTACTTGACTATGATTGGATGTCGCTGTCGCTGGCTCTACTTGACTATGATTGGATGTCGCTGTCACTGGTTCTACTTGACTATGATTGGATGTCGCTGTCGCTGGTTCTACTTGACTATGATTGGATGTCGCTGTCGCTGGCTCTACTTGACTATGATTGGATGTCGCTGTCGCTGGCTCTACTTGACTATGATTGGATGTCGCTGTCACTGGTTCTACTTGACTATGATTGGATGTCGCTGTCACTGGTTCTACTTGACTATGATTGGATGTCGCTGTCACTGGTTCTACTTGACTATGATTGGATGTCGCTGTCGCTGGTTCTACTTGACTATGATTGGATGTCGCTGTCGCTGGTTCTACTTGACTATGATTGGATGTCGCTGTCACTGGTTCTACTTGACTATGATTGGATGTCGCTGTCGCTGGCTCTACTTGACTATGATTGGATGTCGCTGTCGCTGGCTCTACTTGACTATGATTGGATGTCGCTGTCGCTGGCTCTACTTGACTATGATTGGATGTCGCTGTCGCTAGTTTTACTTGACTATGATTGGATGTCGCTGTCGCTGGTTCTATTTGACTATGATTGGATGTCGCTGTCGCTGGTTTTACTTGACTATGATTGGATGTCGCTGTCGCTGGTTCTACTTGACTATGATTTGTAAAAAACTCACATTATTGTAGAAAACTCACATTACTTTCTTGATCAACCATGCGCGAAACCTGGACGACTTGCAGTTACTAGCGACATTTTCCTGCGCCTTTGTCGCTGGTTACGTGTATTTACTTTGAGTTCTAAACGGTTCCGTTCCTCGCGATACGTTCTTTCCCTCTGATTGGCCTTTGATGTCAATTTGGTTTACGACATCCAATCAAAAAGCGTTTTATCCGCGAAGAAAAATGCCGCTCCCAAGCATACAAGAAACTTGCAGATGGCAGGTTACCCCTACAATTTCGTTTTCCGTGCGGCTTAGCCCTGAAAGATGAATAAAGAGGTATAAATAGCAAGTAAAGGATTCAAACCTTTCCGTGATCTCTTTTCGTCCGATGCATGAGACGCCATATATATTGCTGCAGCTGCCATTGAAATGGGACTTCGACTCACAGGAAATAAAATAAAAGAAAAATAATTGGTAGAAAAAAGTAACGATACTCATAACCCTTTTTAGGGTATGCTAAAAATAAAACATGAAATTAACGAATAAAACCTGGTTTAACCGTGTAGACCGTATCACTTCTTACATTGCATCCTTAGCAAACCACAAAGAAAATGAAGATTATTGATTTCAATCTCAGGCTCGGAAAATAATCTCCTTAATTCATATCCCATTACGATACTCTTTTTTGTCACTCGAAGACTTAAAACGCATAGTCTATAACTCTGCGGAAAAAGATCACATCTTTTCCTACCATCAATCTGAACGAATTATAAACGAACGTTGAGTCAGCGATACTGAATGAAGTAAAAAACTTATCTCGGCACTAAATCTAAGTCAACTACCCTCCGCGCGATATGTGTAGCAGCCTTTTGTACGTCAGGTGGAAGACCAAGATTGGAACAAAATCTCGGCTAAAAAAGATCACAAACCAAAAAAAGTTAATTTAATATAGGCGTGCAACAGTTGATTGGTTAATGATACTTATGTGAGTATAGACAGAAGGAGCACGCTAATTGGCTGATCAGTGAGCTCACGTTTAACGAAAGGGAGGTCTTTCTCATTCAAGGAAGAAATAGAGAGAAAAGGAAGAGAGAAATTTCAGCATAACTGTAACGCTGCTCCGTCAACACGTCACAGTATTGTCTCTGACACATTTCTCGCAAAACGGGGATAACAGTGGTCACGTAAGGTAAAAGGCAGGCTGGGAAATCGTCAAAAGAACCCAGTTTCTTTAGGAGGGTGAGTCAGGCCTTAAAGCAGGTTTTATCGAAACATTTTTTACCCCTTTTTCCAGGTCAGGGTTGTGAGTAAAAAACACATGGCCTCAATAGGAGAGTCAGCGTTTGCTGAGGGTGTCGTGATTCAGGTAGACCTATTTCCATTTACTGAAACCTCGCCTTTCTTATCCCTGGGTAGTCCAGGCTCACAAGAATTTTTTTTTCCTTCGGCGAAAAGTAACGCGAAACGGAAAGCGAAACTTGAGATTTGAAGGTGGACTATTTTACACTATGGAAGGAAGAAACAGGTTTTTCAACTTACAAACGAAGGAGAAAGATATTCATCACTATAGGCCAAATATTATCCGGCGTTAATTAGAATACATCATATATTAAACTTTTCATTTAATTCTACGCTCTTAGCCATGAAGTTTTTTCCTAAATGTCCCTTGTCTAATTTCAGGTCACTTACCGAAGAAACAAATGAGCGATCCCAAAAGAATACCGATTTCAGCCACAATGCAGCTTAGCGCGTCGTAAGAATTAAGCAGCCTGCAGTTACCAGCGTCTGGTTCCAGGGCTGTCGTCCACAAGGTGGGAGAATATGCTGCAAAATACATTTTGAGTACCTTGACGAATTCGAATAAAACAAGCGCTCAGATGTACGGCGGAAAGAACTTCGTTCAAAGAAACAGCTGTTCGTCTCGGAGAGTCCTGTGGCACACTATCCGCTCCTACCCAGACTCCAAAGAGCGTCAAATTTATTCTCTCTGCTCAATGAGTAATAAGTTGAAAACATTTAGATCCCACGAACGTTACACATGTAAGAGGGGAGGTGGGGTGGTGAGTTTTTGAATTTCCATAAAGACTGTTTACACATTTTTTCCAGATTTATTTAACAAAGTTATTTCTCGTCTAATTTCAGGTCACTTACCTAAGAAACAAATGAGCGATCCCAAAAGAATACCGATTTCAGCCACAATGCAGCTTTGCGCGTCGTAAGAATAATTTAAGCAGCCTGCACAATTAAGCACAGTCTCGTACCTGAGAATATTTCTGACTTATTTAATATAAAGAACACTCAGTATAATGTACAGAACAGTGACTTCGAACTGCCAAGATTCGAAACTGTAAGATTTGGTAGGAATTCTATTAAATATATGGGACCTCTCATCTGGTCGAAGTTACCAAGACACCTAAGAACGATAGAAACTCTAAATTCGTTCAAGAAGAACATAAGAAAGTCGACCTTTCAACTCTCGTTGAAATTTAAAACTTAACTAAATAACTTTATAATCTTTTTAATTATCTACTGTAAATAACTATCATCTACATATGTAAATGTATTTGACTTTTAAATTTTTTTAGTGTCCCCCATTAGCTTATATCTAAAAACATAGACACTTAAATAAAGTTTTTCATTCATTCATTCATTCTATTCTACTAAAGTTATCAACAATGTTAAGTATACAGTAAATGGTTTGAACCCTGGGGTAACGTGTGAAAGTGTAGTGCGATCGTGCTTGGGACTCTGCGCAATGATTAACCCACAGCACTAACTACTTTCAACGACTGGCTCTGGAAATCTAGTTAACTAACTTAAAAAAAAAAAATCCCTCAAAAGGTATCAACTACTACCGGCACCGAACAAACGATTTATTCACGACATTAACATTACAAACGAACCGAACAGAACGACCTAACTTTACCAACGGATCAAAACAGACCGATCACGATCGACTTACGCCTCTTGAGTCTTACAGCCAAACTGACCAATCACTTTATACAAACTGGACTAGGAACATTGACTAACAACTATTCACTTGACTATGATGATGACTTCACAGGTTGTTGAAACGCCAGTCACCACCACCGACTACAGTCCTTCTCAGGACGATCATGCTACACTTTCACAAATATTTAGTATAAAAATAAAACTATTCACAGATCAATAATGCAAATCAGATTTTTCTCTACAAATTTTACAATCAAAATATGTGTAAGCGAGTCACAATTATAACTTATTTCTGACAAACCTCACATTAACCCTTTTAACCTCCAGAAGTGATTAACATGTAACTTTTCCTTCTAATATCCATACATTATCCTGTAAACAGGTAATGAGAATACACAAACTTATCAGGTAGAAGTTGTCTTCATCAAACAAGGAATTCTCTTAACTACTATACGAGGAAATGTGTAGAGCCTAGAAGAGAGAATTAACAATCAGATCTTGGAAGTTAAAGGGCAAAGTTTTTAAAAAACCAAAAAGTAAATGTATTCAGTGCGAGATCTATCAAGGGTCATGAGGACCATCCATGAAACTCAAAACAAAAATTAATGCGCTAAAATATTGCTCACCAAGATTAGTTTTATAAGTGACTCTCCCTTCCTTGAACCACAGGAACAGGACTAGAAACCTCAAACAACCTCTTTTTCTAAACTGTCAAGGTCATATGCAGGGGCGCATCCAGGATTTTTTTTGAGGAGGGGGTGCACCACTAAAGAATGGTGTAACTGACTGGTGACCGGACATAAACAAATTGTAATAGCAAATACAAAGAAGGCTTTTGCCTAGGCAATAAGCAGAATACCACTTGTATTAGAAAGCTGCAGGTCATCTCTGTGGGGGGGGGGGGGGAGTGCCAACCCCCTGCACCCTCCCCCTAGATCTGCCCCTGATATGAGAGAAAGGAAGTCGCTATGTTCCTTTTCTTCCTACAGGTTAGGCTATGGAGGGGCTAATTATAAAGGTGGAGTTAAAGAACTAGCCTGTATTTCATCTCATTCTTTTAGTTAGGATGTTTATGGTACTAAGCAAAACATGGATATAAGAGCACTTCCATTGATTTTAAAAAATCAAAAAAGGAAAGTCCAGAAATCTCCACATTTTTCTATGCATGATCATAGCAAAATCCAGCAACTGGCAATTATCATTTACAATGACATGATCAAGGAAGTTATGTTACAATTCAGTCCAAAATTTGAAATCTCAGCTACAAGCAAGGTTTAAGTGTACAAAAGAAAATGTTAGTACCAACCTACAAATAATATAAAATTGTAGAGACCTTCTCTCCCAAAAGAATCATTCTAATAAATGTTCCTTGGAAATGCAATGCTCTTATAAAACTATCATGGAAGTGGCACTTCTTCTAAGCATCTTAATTGCTCTTGGGAAAAAGCTCTTAAAACTTAATTTGACAACAACATGACAGAATGGTGGTCAGATTTTCTCTAAAACAACACAACTCTCTGTGCAGAACACTATCATATGGACAGAAATATTTCTACTGTTATGAAGATCACTGCACTAAATCAACAAAAGAGACACCTTACATATTTTCACCAAATTTCTACTGTTATGAAGATCACTGTACTTAATCAACAAAAGAGACACCTTACATATTTTCACCAAGATAGTGAAAATAAAGGATTCTACAACTAAGAATTCTTGGTTTCCTTTGCTTCTTGAGTACTGTTTACTCATAGTCTGTCAAAATAGGCCGCTGGTGAAGAAAAAGATACAAAATATCAATCAAGAATGCCCCCAATAAATTCATCAGATGCAACCCTCATAAAAACTTAGGACCAAATCAATCAAAGTATTTTATGTCCTGGGGTGACAGACACAAGTTATTTTCAACTCAAGTTCCCGTAGCAAGGTCCAGCTGAGGGTACAACCACACCGAAACTGCCCACTTGAAAGATACTATTCATACGCGACAAATGTCAACACAATTGAATGATAAAGAATTGCACCTTTCTTTACACAGATTCAAAGTGAGTACACGCAGATAAAATCAAGTAATATGCATTTTTAGTTTATAGACACCAAAGAAGTACCAGTTGAGCTTTCATGCTAAAAGGTAATATCTCTACATGTCAAAATAGAAAGTTATCTTTACACATGAAAAAAAACTTCAATAGCATTTATATGAAAATGGAATATTACATGGCTGCTGGGAGATACAAAATTTCTCTTCTCCTTTTGAAAAATATTTCACTTGATGAGCAGTTTCATATTTCCAAGCAGCCATGACTACTATCCTCTATGTCAATGCTATGAACCCTGGCTTTAAAAAACTCAGGATAGACCAGACTTGGCTTTCCCTGTGAAAAACAACATGGCACCTGATTGCTTGATTGTAAGAGGATGGGCAGCTCTGTAAAGGACTTTTAGAAGTGCCAATCATAATGGCTGATGTCTTGACAGCCTGACACAAAATTAGTCATAGCGTATCTATGATGACGACTGCTCAGGTTGTCAAAACATCAGCTCCTATAACTAGCAACAATGTTAGGCTGAACTTTCCTTACCAGGAAAAACACAGTTCAAAATAAAAAGCCACTCATAGACAAACCAATTACTGTAAAATAACATTTACCTGGTCAGAGAAGTCTTGCATCGGAGTTGCTGTGTAAAGATTCCTTGAACCCCTGCCATAAGCTGTTCAATGCAGAGGATTTTAAGAGGTAATCAAACATAAAATTAGTTGTAGTAGCATTTGAAGCAAAACCTTGTTTTGTATTGATAAACAAACCAGTAAGTCAAAATACTAGCAGTAATAGAAAGTTCAAAATTAGAAGTCAATGAACAACAAGGGTTTCATGCTTTTTCCTGGCTTGCAATCTGTCTATCAATTAGTGTTCTGAAAATTTTGTTTCAAAAAAACCAAGACATAATCACAAGCAAAAAGGGGCTTGCAAAAAATACAATATTGACACTAATAATAAACACTACAAACAATTGCACCTGTATAAATTTTCATCAATCAGTTATTCCTACCTTCTCTATGATCACTGTTCTTTGAAGTCTTACAAAATTGCACAACCAAGCCAGCTATGAACATGACTGGGATAAGACATAAAATCAGCCAGGTATACCAGCAGTGAGGCAAGGTAGACTTTGTGTAATGACCTACAAAATTGAAAGACAACCTCAACATAAAATGAAACAACAGTCCACTAGGAAAGCCATTTTTGCTGTTTAGTTGTGCAAGCACTAAGAGGAGGTGCATGAAAAACACTGACTTTATTATGAGTTACATTCACACTTAGCATTCACTTACCATACAAAACACTGACTGAGTAATACAGCACTCTGCCATTTTCCACATAGTAATCAATGCCATTGACACACCAAAAGGCTCCCGAAAAGGATGTAGAGATGACAATTATTACCTAAAAACCACAATAACAATCATAATTGATTGATTGATAACTTATGTGTGTCTTTAGAAAACAATAAAATGCAAGTTAGCAATTGAGTCAAGTGGCTTGTCAGGCAGTACTCATTCTGGTTTCTGTAGCATGGAGTGGCTAGGAGTATTACTATGACCCCTTGATGGGGTGCTGGTCCATTGCAGGCTACCCCCTCCCTATCTCTTACCATTTCATCAGGCTCCCCTAACAGTCCACCATTACCCACTTTTGCTCCTGAGCGGAGAGAGGCACAGACAATGCCAAGTGATCTTCAAATCTTTGTGTCAATAATTCAATGCATAATAGACCATTGCCTTGCCAAATTAAGTTTACAGAAGATCTCAGAGTTCATTTAACTATCTAAAATACAATAACTGTCTAAAATAAAAAGCGACCTGGAAAACTTGGAAAATTGTTGTAATCTTAAAAATCTCGCGACAAAGTCTACCTTCTGTATACAGAGAATAAGAATTCCTCCCACAATGGCGAATGCACAGAGAATGACATAAGGCAGCCAGTTGTGTTCAGACAGGTACTCTGAATGCTTGTAGAGAAGGGGGAGAAATGCCAGGCCAACAAACCATCCCATGGTTGCACCTGAACAAATGAGAGCAAAGTACTGTAAACACAATTATAAACATTAAAAAAAATTTGACTTAAAATTTTGAAATCAAAAGATCAAGCTCGTACCAAGAACAAATAATCCAACATAGAAAATACAAACTGTCAGCAATCCAGCAAGAAGACCAATTGCAGCAGAGATACCAAGGAATATCTGCAACAAGAATGAGATGATCAGATTTTGAACTTATGGGAGGGTTAAATCCAAGCATAGTCCCCTCTATTAATCATGATCCAATTGAACTGTTACCAATATGAGAGAGTCTCTATTAATTAGTTTCTAAAAACTCAAGCATCCTTAAAATTTAAAATTAAATTACCAGTACACAGAAAATAACAAGCATCTTCCATTGATAAAATCAATAAACTGCTTGTACTTTTTTGACTATTAATACTGGGTAACTCTTGCAATCATACTAAAAAATAACATTCTGTAGAACAGCAATCCTTGTGTCTTTTCCTAAACCCTGTTGTCATCTTTCCTATTGATATTATTACTTTCTACATCCCGATCATTTTCAATTTAGGGTTCTTTGTACCTCCCTAAGAAGGTAAACATTTTTTCATTCCAAACCTACAATTGTTACAACATGAAACGACAGTTTTAATTCTACTCTCTCAACTCTGATTTTAACAATAAGCCTTCAGTTGTCTATGTATCTTTAACATTACTGCCAATCATTGCTTCAAAGCCCACTAAGAAACCCAACAGCTACAAATATAAGTTTGAGACCAGAAACACAACCGCTAGCTATGATTCACTTGCCACTCAACAACAAGGATTCTCAGGAAAAGAAAACACAAGCTCTCACTAAAACAGAACTAAAGCACAGGATGAGATTGGATAAGGTATTCATGGAATCAGCAAAAGCATCTGCAAAAGACAGATTATTAGAGAGCTTGACTATAGAGTAACTCTCTTTCAGGGCTCAAAAAGGATAACTGGTATAACAAATTGTAAAATTATTGTATAATCATCTGCATGAGTGGGATTGGTTATGAAAACTGGTCACGACAAATTTGTAAACATACCTGATGTCTATATTCAAAAGATTTTCCTGACAGTTTCTCAGTGAGATACTCTTGACACAACACATAAGTGAAGCAAAAGACCACCAGAAATCCAACAAGGAACAAAACAAGTTTGAACAGGCGATATCCTGTAAAAAAAAGAAATGAGAACAAAAGTTTGATTTTCTTGTCCATATCAAATGACCTCCCCTAGCATAGTTAGCTGATTTCTTATGAGCTCAAAACAAAACTTAAGTCCTTTTCATTTAACAACTTACAAGATTTTAAAAATCTAATAGAAATCATCCAATATGCCTGCTCAGAAGCCTATGATGTTGTAGGTCATGAGCTTCTGACCTGATTTATATTTTCATGTAAATTAGTTTAAAATTTTTAATTATATCATATCAAAGCAACACCTGAATATAATCAGTATCTGTTAGCTGGATAATGAAAACAGATATTGTATCTTCAAAGTGCTCCACAAAATTATTCCTTAAAACCACTGTATGGGTAAAACAATTTGACACTTTTCAGGCTAGAAAAAGGCGACGTCAACTGAGTATTGCAAGATTGCATGTGACTGGTACATACACATACTGTAAGCCTTGCAAATGTTCAACCCTGTTGGTTTCTTTGTCTTAAGACAGAGGGAGAGGGAAATTGGTATTCCAAATTTTGCATTGCGTGACTAACAAGCAAGGTCGATGCGAAGATGAAGAGACAATTTTTTCTTTTCACAAGGTTATAATAATAATAATAATAATAATAATAATAATAATAATAATAATAATAAACAATCTTTAAGGAGGAAGCGCCCATCACGTAAATATGTGGTTTTCAGGGAGGTCCTCCGTAAAAATAAAAAGTATTAAAAGCTAAAATAAGAAATACAATTGTCACAGATCTAAAACGGCGTATACCTAAAGTTTTATCCATCATTTAAAATATTTATCCATTAAGAATCTTGTAAGGGTTTCCTTAAAAATTGTGCATGGCATTGGCCTTCTTAAAAATACTGGGAGGGACATCCAGTCATCTATAAAATGGAAGTAGGACACCCTCTTTCCGCATTCCATTTTAGGTTTAGGCAGTCTAGGTAAGTAGCCATTTCGACAAATGTGATTAAAAGATTATTCGAGTTACTAAGGTATGAAAACATTAAAAAAATTTCTATGACTTGAAAATTCAGATATTCATCAGATTTCTAAAGTATGCCTGAATTTCAACTTTACTGATGAAATGCATATGGTTTCCAATTTGTTTTCAATCGCGTGACTTCGTTCGGCAAACCACCAAGTTGGCAACTATAAGCTACTCCTTCTGACCCCTTGTATTGGCTGAGTTCCTCAGAATGAGGCATAACACAATAAAAGCTATTCTTAGTTAATGACATGTAAATGAGTGGCCGGGTATTCGGAAGTTTAGCCGAACTTTCAAAGTCTCCCTGTCTTTCCTCATTAAGTTTCTCACCGTAAAAACAAACAGCTGTTCCCAACAACACGCTGATTCCAGCCAGAACACAGTTCTGTATGTCATACTTGTTGTGCAGCTTGCAATTGTCTGAATCTGGTTCAAAGGTTGGAAGGAAATTGGACGCCATTCTGAAGCCTTCGGTGACACAGATCGAAAATTTGCGCTAATTGAACAAGGAAATGCTTAAGTGCCGATTAGAAAACTCTCGAAAGAAACGAAAGAGACACCACGGTCAAGGAAAATTCGCAGTGTAGCTTTGATCGATACCCCCTCATTTCCAGGACCCCGTTCAGTCTAGTCCGTCTCGCTGTCACATTCGACCCCTGAACCCCTGGAACTAGATGCCTGTCATCAACATAGAGACGGAAGTTGGTTCGAAGGAGCCAAAGCAGTATGTGAACAACTTACTTGATTCTCTTCATTATTGGGGCGTGAGCATGTCGGTTGAAATCTCGATGTGTCGGTTTAGAAAGCAGCTGCCAAAGGGAAATGGAAAAGTGACTATCGGCGGCGGATGCGTCGTCTATCGAAAATCCAACTTCGACAGCGCGAACAAGGACGTTTTCTTAGTCACCACAACGCAGGTAGTAACCAAGGGTGAATTGCTTGCAAAAAACACTGGGATAACGGCTGAGTTTGTCAACAAACGGGAGTCGTTTGGTTTGGATTTCGTAGAAGCGTTAGACATTCCCGATCCTGTGCAGGCTAGAGTACTGGCAGGAATGGAGAGCAGCGAAGCCACGAGAATGCAGCAAGAATCGGAAGTGTCGTTAATAATTATCCCTGTGCACAAATTTGATCGCAGAAATGTATTGGTTAAGAAAATTTTCGCTTTCAGTCTGGAAAAGAAACGTCCCATGCCTATCAGGTCTCAAAGTGATGAAAACTTGCAGTCTTCCATTTCAAGTAGGAATGTGCTGTGCCATGTTATTTCCGATACTAGCAGAGGGGATGGTTACTTTAACACTGAGCCGTACTGCCTTGAGTTTCGTGATGAAACCAACAATTTCATCCTCACTACAGTAACTGACCGTGATGGCACGGCAATTGAGTGCCTGAAGGATCTCCATAGAGAAGAGAAACCATGGGGGGCTCTCCTTATGAATGAAGCGGGAGAGTTCGTGGGAATGTTGGCTGTTGGAACCTCGCAACATAAGAAATTGTACCCCCTGTTCCTGCCGACCCTGGCTCAAGACAATCAGTCTTGTAAGTAAATTTTCAGTAGATGAGGTACAGTATAACCAGGGCGTGGGGTGCATAGGTAAACGTGTCAAGAAATAGCTGTTCTTCTTTACAAGTTACTGAGCACAACATTCCTACTAATTTAAGTTGACCTGTGCTCGAACAAAGGAAGGCGATTCGAGTAGCACCGGTTGGTATACTCCTAACTTATTTTGAAAACTATCGAATCTTGAATTTATCAAGTTAATTTTTACGGAAACTGGTGCTCTTGTTTGAATTAATAATTTATTTACGTTATGATTTATTTGACCATCTTTTGACCTCCAACAATCAAATTAATTCCATTAAATAATTTAAGCCTATATGATCATCAGTTAGTATTGCTACAGAACTGCATCATTCTTTCAACAATTTCAGGTAAAGAGGACCAAGAAGCTGTTCACCCAAGTTCAGATCCACCATACAACCACAAAGAACAAGTTAATTCCAACCTTGCAAATTTGGACCAAAAGACAGGAAATGGTTGTTCTTCAAAGGAAAATGGTATCAGTGACAAAAAATCACCTATGTTGGTGGATTTGCCAAAGCCAGAAGATGCATACCCTGGACAGGACGAATTGCCAGATAACAGCAACTTACCCTCGCCTGAAAAAGATGTTGTCGTTGATGATCAATGTGATCAAGGTTCTTTGGATGGCCCAGAGTCAGGACTCCCCTCCTGGGAGGCAAATAGAAATGCTCATCAGCAGAGTGGACAAAACTTAGCAACTCAACATTCCTATCATAGTGCACTGTCTTTATCTGCACAAGGTATGAGTAGACAAAGATGATTTTGTAAGTAATTCATCTTCAATGAATCCTCAAAAGAAAAATTCACTCATTACAGGACCATCATCATCCTAGCAACAACTGGTATTAAACATCTAATGTGCATGCTGCCTTCATGATGATGATTTGGATGGTAGAATTAGTAAGTGTTTAAGCTCTTTTGAATGGGTGTCTCATTTATTAAGAATTACTTTCTTTTATTTTTTATTTAAACACATAACCAAAAATTGCCACAAAGATGTGAAGAACCATACACCAAATGCAAATATGGCGTCCAATTTGAGTTGCCATTGTTCTGGACTGACTAGCCTCTCACACATGTAATAATCCTTTTGTATTTTCACATGAAGATGAGGCTAGTCAGTCCAGAACAATGGCAATTCAAATTGGATGCCATATTTGCCTTTGGTGTATATTGTATTAATCTAGGAATAGATGACAGTAACCCCTGGATATTGCCAAACTGTAATTACAGTTATCACATCCTCTTCCTTAGTCCCAAGTGATGTAAAAGTGTGATACCTGCAAACTCCTCATGAGCCCCAGTACACAATGATCACAAGCTGTCCTCAGTTGCATAGTAGTTAGGACACAATCCTAAACCTGACACCCTTGAACATTTAAGTAATCTAAATCCACTTCTTCCACCTCTTACATTTACCAGGATTCCCACCTGTCACAAGAATGATTATAGCCAACACCAACACTTGGGAAGCTGAAATTTCATTTTTACTGAGAATAAAAGTGTGAATGTTAGCATTGTCTTAAATGTGGTGGAATTTTTTTCATTAATTTGGTTTTTATGTACTGAAAGGTAACATGCTGTCATTGGTGTTCTAGCATGAACAGTAAAGGTTGTGGAAGGTCAGTAAGAAGTCCGGATTAAAAATGCCAGACCTCTTGCATACTGCCTGCCAGCTAAAAGCTTCACTGCTTGTGTAGACGTCAGTTTTTAAAAGTCGTAACTGTAGATAATATTGCTAATAACTTATTTACTACTGATGCAACATAGGTCATGGCGTTCGTGAGACACTAAGTTTGCCTCCTGACAAGGACAGACCTCCTGCAAATCCCTCTTCCACAGAGACTGTTCCTAGCCAGAGTCACCATGGTGACACTGATTTGGCAGCTTCTGTTCACAGAAGCCAGAGTGATGTATTTGGTCCAGGTACCCCTAATCAGAGCCCGCAAATGACTCGACATAACACAGTTCCAAGAGGACGGCGGGAACATATTATGGCAGGTATTGGGTGTGGTTATGAGTTTCATTCGAGCACAGAAAAGTTTGGCTTGAGATGTCAAAGTAAATTGTAGAAAGGGCTACCATTTTATGACCTTTTGATGGTTTTTGCTGTGAAGGAATGATATAACTGATTTATTGCAATCTGTCTAAGTTAAGAGTTTATGACCAATCTAAACCACTGATCATAAATCTTAACCAAACTTCTTTTGAGTAAATGCATTGTAAACTTAAGGATATCAAGAAAGGGAATGTTTCAAAGTTTATTAGGCTCTTTTCAAGACTTTTTTAAAGGACCACGTGTTTGAAAATTAATGTCAAGAGCTTATGAGACTGGTCTCATTAAAAAAGTAGGTTCAGAGTATTGGAACAAGGAATATTGAGATAGTGGGAGATAAAATCCACACACGGAAATTACAGCAATTTATCCCTCCTGGTGACATTTGAATCGACAACAATTGAGACTGGAGCTTTGTGGTTGCATGCTGCCCCAGTAAAATGAACAGCAAACTTTATTCTGAAGCTAGCAACTGCTAAATTTCACCATTGATCTGTCAAACATAATAAGAGTTATGAGTGGTACATATCATTAAAAGGAGTTAAATACGTAACCACGTGTAAGGCAAAGTTTAGGAAATAACTGACAGACTTCCATAACATCTCCAAAGGGTCTTTTGTCAAGGACAAAATTGTTGATAAAGAAGATGTTATGGATGTTCTCGTCCTCCATTTGGACAGATCAGTCTGTCTTGCTCCTGGGATTCCAGCTATTCAACGTTGGGTGCACCTTGCCGACCAGTTTAAGGTACCAGACGATGTTAAGAGTCAATGTGCAGATTTCTCTGGAAAGTTGAGCTCAAGTGAAGCCTTGTTTGAGCACTTATGTGCTGTACAGGAAGCCCTCTCAGTTGGAGAGATTAAAAAAAAGCTCAAGAAACTAGGAAGAAATGATGTTGTTGCGGAGTTGGAGAAAAACAGCAAGCTCACAGGTAACCACTTGTCACCCCTCGAAGCACATGTCAGTTAATATTTCGTGTAACACAAGACATTTTAAATTGACTTACGTAGTTTACCATCTACTCAAATTTGGTAATAAAACTCTGGACGGAAAAATATTGCGCAGCGGCTCATGTTAGTATGCTTGCGATGTCCTGAATCACGTTATGTAAATGTGGTGGGGTTTTCGACCTATTAAAACGAAACAAAAGTCTGTGTCACCTGGAGAATATTTTTTCACAATTAAGAGGGTCTCGATGGGGTGTTTGCTTTCAGGGCTTATGGTTAAAGTTTAGGTCAATTTACGGCCAACATAATCTCATTGTGGTCCCAGAAAAATTTTTACGGATAATTTTCAACTAACGGTTAAAATTTGTCAATTTTTACGCCTATCAGCTAATTTTTTGGCCGTTTTATGGCTTTTGAGACCCTCAATTAACCTACGCAACGAAATGCATTAATTATATAACCATAACCAAAAAAATAAGGTAATCATGATTTTTAATCTTGTTTCTTTAGACAAAAGTACAGTCACTGACCTTTATGAAAAGCACCCTGAAACCATGTGCAGTATATGTATAAAACTTGACAACAAGCGTAGCATAAAAAATTGGTACCATTTGGGTATTGAAATCGGTATCAAGACAGGCACCCTAAGAAGACTGAGGGACCCCTCTGGAGACAGTCCAAGCGAGGTGGTCCTGAAAATGATCCAAACAAGAAAACCGCGTCTTTTATTGAAGAAACTGGCTAAGGTTATCAACTTACCAGGCGTAACTAAAGTATTGGCTGGTTTTCCAGGTAGAACACGATAAATGTAATTTCTGACATTTGAGTGACATGGGAACGAATTAGTCAGAAATTTATATTCTGACGGCACGTTGAAGAGGTTCGCGTGGCATCATGGTAGTTTCGGATTATTTAAGCGTTTCGCGGGAAATTAAGTCATTCTAGGTCAGTCAGTCTTAGGTTTGACCACTTTCTTTTTTCTTATTTAACGTAATTTTGTTTTACCACTCTCTGTAAAATATCACTGCTTTCATTGAATTTCCTGTGTGATTAGTAGTGTATTTAGGTTTATTTTAATTACCCTTTCCTCGGGGTACAGTGCTGCTGCATTAGATGAGGAATACGTTTCCACATATTTTTTGGCCACTTCTAAAGAGTGGTTTTTTAGTGGTTTTTCGTAGCTGGCGTAGCACAGGCTATTTCGCATAGTCCTTTAGATTCAGTAAATACTTCCAGTACATTGTAGATGCTTAGGATGCGTATTGTACAAGGCTGCTGACTCATATTAAATAAACTTTCACATTGAATGTCTCGCCTGAGTGTAGTCAGAATCTCATAATTTGTAAGCCACTCTATCTGAAGAGTTACGCGCACTCTTCTTCTTCGTCTGTGGTAACATGTGAATCAGAAGCTCTTGCGACGTTTAAAATTGTCCTCGCAAACTCTACCTTCTTTGTTCGCAGTATCAATGTTGCTTACTCAAGATTTGTATTCTTTGACCAAGATGCCTAACCAGCGTGTGTAAACTTAGTTCTTTTGAGTTACATTTGTTTCTTCCTTATTTATTTAACGCAGATAACAGCACTATCGAGACCTTACTTGGTAACATGGACGCCATGGAAAACGTAACGACATTGATGGACCCTGATGGAAAGTGGCAACGCGTCGGTCAACATTATAACATCGACCAGAGAATCCTTGATAACTTAAAGCCAGCTGATGTCCAGAGTCCAACAAAAACCGTGCTAGAATACATTGTCAAGAGGGAACCAACCGTAACCATGCATACCTTCCTAAGGTCTCTAAAAAATATAAAACGTCTCGATGTTATAGAGGACCTAAAGGAGTTTTTCTATGGTAAGATTATTCTTTCAAGTTCACAAACATGAACGTAGATACTTGTATATCCACTAGCATTCTATCATAAATGTTCCACTCTGTCAATTAGAACAAAAATCAGCATTTAAAAGAATAACGGGGGTAAAATTTGTAGGGATCTATGGTGCTGCGTCGGTGGGAAGCGTGGAGAGACTCTTAAGATGACCTTTCGACGGTTGTCCTTCATCAGAGCGCTCTGACGAAGGGCTAACGTTTGAAACGTCAGAATCTTCCTTTTGTGGCCAAATTACCTTGTCGACTCTGCTGATAAAACCAAATTGTCTTGTAATTGACCTCAAGTAAGGGACTTGGAAAAGGGACTCGACTAAATTGCTTACACTCAAGGTAAAAGAAGAGAAATCGTAACCAATGGTTAAAATGTCTTCCAGAAGGTATTTTCAACTTCAGGAGGTGGTGTTTTAGCTACGTTAATGTACACAAAAGTTCAGATTTTATAAGAGTAGAAGAGAGCACTCTATGCTGTAATGGTGAGGTTGTAACCAATAACGGTGAGTAGAACAGAGAAAAAAAATGATAAAACAAACCTGCGAAAAGGATACCGAGGAAATGCGCTCAAAATTGTGTAAAACGAGCGATGGGTACAACTACTTTTTAAAATGTTTTTCTTTTTTATTATTATTTCCAGCTGATGACATTGATGAAATCGTGCGGTCGGGAGGACCATTGCCTTCATAATTTCACAGAGTGCTAGAACTTGTGGCATTTTAAATCTACCTAATTGGGAACAAGACAGTGGTTTTGAAAACAATCAAGTTCTGCATAAACAGACATTATTCTTATTACAAAAGCATATTTTATTATAAATAAGCCATATCTTACATTAACGGTTACTGTAAGGATCATGTATAGTCCTTACAATTGCAGCTAACCAGCCCTTAACTTTCGATGCAGTGTTTGCAAACACTTTCAATCATCTATCTGAATAGTATGGATATATCAACAAAGTTGAAATGGTAAATTGGCCACCGTAACGATTACAAAAGCTGACGTTTCAAGCGTTAGCCCTTCGTCGGAGCGAATGACGAAGGGGCTAACGCTCGAAACGTCAGCTTTTGTAATCGTTACGGTGGCCAATTTACCATTTCAACTTTGTTGATATATCCAAATTATTTCGTTACCCCCACCGACGCAGCCCCTAACAGTTTCTTTAGAAACTATCAGCCTTTATTTATCTGAATAGTAGCCTAATTCTGGCACCAAACGGCTTGAGTCACATCGTAATAGGATGCAAAAGATGTGGGTTTTACAACTTTCACGCTTTTTCATTCCTTATTTTGTAATGATATCCAAGATAGCTAGGGTAGCACACTGGGTAATGAGCTACAGCTCTGATAGTTCGTGCGCCCGAAACAATAGTAAGCATGCTACTTGGATTCATATAACCTCAGGTTAACTAAAGAGATCAGTTACCTGTCAAAACCCTTCAAAAGTATCAATTGGTCTTGAAATAGGGTAATTGTCAGCAATTGCATCTCACCTTTCTCATTTCTGTGTCCTTACCCCTCTTGGTAAGAAAAAGGACTAAATAATCTTAGCTCTTGGTTGTTTAGGTGTATGAGTCAATCTGTGTGGTCTCAACTGACAGTCATGATTTAAAACAATTAACTAAATCCGTTCCTTCAACCGTTCCCATCCATGGCAAACACAACAAGGTCTTTGAAATTATAATGATACTATTTAATAATAATAATAATAATTATAATAATAATAATAATAATAATAATAATATAGGATGCGCGAGCTGGTGGGAGGCAGAAGCACAGACGTACTACGAAAGATGCAGAGGGCAGTGCTCTCGGGCACGCTGAATATTGCCCGGACTTTCAAGGTGGCAGTTTAAATTCCTGTTAGAAGGAGGACCGCAGACACAACGGAAAAGCTTTTTAGGATTAGTTAATGTACATTTATTTTTTACTCCATGGCTCACAGGTTACGGTTTTCGCCCTGTGCTGCCTGATTAGAATGTAGCATTCAGTTGATTTCTCTGCGACATAAAATATAGATCGATTTCTATAGCGCATTTCCATGTAAATGCTCTAATGCGCTTTACAACACTGTGCGGGGGACTATTTGCTGTTACCGTGCAATGCGACCGCGTTGCAAATAAAATTTTACTTGTCCAATTTTTCCATTGTCATGGCTGAGGCTTTGCATAACGTACTCCCAATGTCCAAAACTGAGCGCGTGGCTTCATCAACAAAAAATTCGGAAAAAAGTTGCTTTAACCAGAGGGTGATGTTAATAGAGATTTATCTAAATTTTGCTTCAGGATAAAACTGAACGAAAGAGGTACATGGAAGACGAAGAAATTACAAGAAAGAGACTCCTAACACTTTGGCAATTAAACAACTTCAACAACCTTTTCGTTTTGAAACCTCAGCGTCTTCACAAGTAGTGAATAAACTTAACACTTTCACCCCTAGGAGTTGTTGGCATCCAATTTCTCTTCAAAAGATCACTTGAACTAAACATTAGATCCACGAGCATAAAGGAAATGATTGCCATTTAAAGAAGCTCTTGATTATTAACGGATTCTCCATGTTATTCTCATATGGAATGTATACAAAACAGTATGGAGAATATCTATGCCGATAACAAGGTGTTAAGGGCTTAAACGTCACTGTTTTAGACTCTTGAAACATTTTTTCTCTAACACCTCAAGCTGAACCAACAAAACGAGGTAAACCTCGGCACCAGGGCCTTCGTGGAATACTACGGACTACGGGCGCAGGTTAAAACCCAGACCTCTACAAGGAAGTAATCTATCTTTGCTTCTTACACTAGTAACAGATTGTCGTCTAAATTTCAATCTTTTTTTTTTCGTAGAATGGCACAAAGAGGAAGAGATGTGACTAGCTCTGCGTCGAAAATTACAGAAAAAAACCCTGGAGGTTCGTCTGTGACGACTGGAAGTGCGTGGATTGTGAGTGGCCTTATTCCAATTAACGCCGGCATCGATCATTGCCAAACTTCCAAAGGGATGCAGAATAACCAAAGTTTCTTGGTTACCACCAGCCAAGCGATGAGACTAAGAGAGGCCGACCTGATATGGCTAGCTGAATTCGCACCACGAGAATGGTTAGGCACGTTCAAAACCCAAGGGTGTTACTGTCTAGGGAATAACGCAATACATGAAGTCTCAGTTTGTGATAACAACACCAGGCTAATCCTGATACCAACAGAACATTTGCACCAGCAGAAATATTTCTCTGGGTGGCGAGAAAATGAGTTTCAGTCCAAACGTTCACTACCCTGTTGTCAGAAGGAGAACGAGTCGCAGGGTAGAGCAGCTAATGCACGACAAAGTGAGCTCTACTGTAACGTGCTAACAAACCAATACTCCGAGAAACGTTACCTCCTTTGCGTAGATGATCATGAATCTTATTTCTTGAAGTCCCATGGAAACGGAGTTGAACTTAGAAAGTTGGAACATTTTCAGCAGAATGAAATTCCAAAGGGTGCAATCATCCTCGACAAAAAAGGGAACGGTGTGGGATTGTTGGCCTTCGACGACAACGGAGAGGTCCGTCCGTTATTTTTCCCCAAAAACTTGTTTGGTAAGTACTCTTCATTTGATTCCAGAATTACAATTGTGTGCTTGTCTTTAAAGCATGATTGAATACCTGCTTCTCCAACTCAGTATGATGATCCCCAGAGTACTTTGCCTTGTGAAGATTGTGATCTAACCAAGCGAATCTTTTGATCGTTTCGCACGTTTGCAGCCTAGGCTAGATATGTAGCGAAAGCCATGGAGGCACCGTATGACCTTGCACAATGCTATTGCCTTGATTAGTTTCAAAGAAAATTACACACCATCTAATCTAGCATAGACTGCCAACATTCTGGAGTCACTTTGTACTTTGTTGGGGATAACTTCTCCCATATTGACAGCCATGTAACACTAGCGTATGTTCACAATATCATTACAAAATGTGACATGGAGTTAACAAACAGAAATTAAATTTTTTTGTTCCGCGAAGAACCTATTTCTCCATGGGTAAAGCATTTGCACTAATTCACTAAACCACCTTTGAATTTACAATGGGCACAGGTTTAGCTGCTCAGATTCTGTTTTGGATTATCAATGTAAAGTAATTGTTCTTTTCACTGAAAAACCTTGTAGGTTCCGATGAGCAAGGTCTTGCCAGAGGTTTACCTATAAACTCGTTCCTAAAAGAAAATAATCTTGAAGGTTCAGGTAAATTTAGTAAAGCAGAAGATCAGCTGAATATACAAACACCCAAAACATCAGAACACCAAGAACATGAAAGCAACAGTAAGAATTTTCTTTTTTTAACATTTGTCTAACCTTGTCACAGATTAGTCACCTTCCCCTTAAAACACCCGATAAAATCCAATTATTTCCCTATTCTTTGTGGCTCCAGCCTTTACACCTCTCATCAAGAACCTAGCTTTGTCCCTACCTTTCATTGCTTTTCTTCTCTGAAACAACTTTGTTTCCCTGCAGCGTCAAAGCAATCATGATTTTGTCAGGTCAAAATGATATCAAATAACTACTGATTGCAAGTTAGTAACTTGTTACTTAATCATGATCACAACTCAGTAACTCGGATTTGTAAATTGTATTTTTGGTTTCATAACAAGAAATGGAGATTTGGTAGCTTGTGATTGCAAGTTAAGATTTTTTATCACAACTTTAAATCCTGAGATCAAGACTTAAGAACTTGCTATCACAATTTACTACAATCATGATGACCAAACGTGATGTGTACTGTATGAGCTACACTTATGCTTATTAAATCAGACTTTAAAAACCACTGATGCCCACTCTTATGGAGATTGTTTATTATCTGTAATACGTTACTGCTCGTTTTTAAAATGTTTTGGCTAAATTCCCCAACTTATCCAAATGGATTTTTAAATCTTGAGACAAAGAGAGATAACTTTGCTCTATCTGTTCTAGACCTCATATTAAGGGTCCAGCAAAACAAAGCTGTTGTTCGTTGTAACGAGAAATTTTGTTAGGTCTACATCACATTTGCACAAATTTCAGAGTATTATAATCGTCCTTTAAAATACATCAGTACTTTCATCCACTGTCTATACTAGGAAAATAACAATACACAATCCACACTATTTTTTGTTGCAAATATCATCCAAAAAGTTTTGCTCATTATTAAATTCACTAGAGAGCAATGCTGGAAACAGCCGAGGACAACAAAGAAGTTGTGGTGATGGTGAAGAGGAAAAACCTCAGTCCCACAAAGGCCAACATCAGGTTGAAGAAACTTATGCCGTGCAAGAGAGTGAACTTGCTGGTGAGAAACAGCAAAGCATTAAGAACAAACCTTTGATCAAGAGATCATGCAGTGAACAACAAGCCACCAAAGAGAAACCAAGGCCTGACAGGTTGCTCAGTGAGAGGAATCACATACCTCTGAGAGAAGGTAGTAAATAATCAACCCTCCATGTGATCATTATGCAAAAACTTCACATACAATTATTGTTTCCAGAGAACACACCAGAAAACACCTTTCATTAACCATTGCAACTACTGCTAGTGTTGCTAATTCTTGTTGCTTTCTCTCCAGCCCCTTAATCTATCAATTTACTTGATCCAACCTCACTACTGTTGCAAAGAAAAGAAAAGAGCCAGAGATACTTTAATATGATAAATCAAGTTCAGGCCCACAAATACACATTCTACAAAAATGTGTAATTAACTATGAAAGTTTCCAGAAATTGTTTTAGATTTATCCAAGCCTGTTCAGGGATTGACACTAATTATTCAACTTGCTAGCCAAGTGGTTAGTGACAACTAAGATGTTACAACAATTCATTTTGTTTACTAGCCAAACTGTCTAGTGGACATCAAAAACCAATCTGGTCAAAACTGAATTTCTACCAGTCTGTGGCTAGTTGGCTACCATAAGTATTGAGCCCTACTGTTTTGTTTTTCCTCCACAAACGGCTCAAAGAGACAAGATTTTGTCCCCCACATTTGTTTTTTTTTAAAGAAAATCACAATTAGGTCTTGTCATGTTATAAATGCATTCAATCCCAAACATAATGAACTCAAAATATCTGCTGATAAAAGTCATAAAAGCTTAATGTGAATATGAGGGCTTGTTGTTTCACAAATTTGATTCATCATTGAGACACAGCTAATGAAAAAATTACTTTGTGTTACAGAGGAACTGGTTTCAGATGCTGTTTTGAGTGATATCTATGTGATGGATCATCTTAAAAACCTTCTAGACAGGTCTGTCACAGGCATAAAAAACTGGAGATACCTAGCAGATCTTAATGGTGTCCCTATAGAGAAGCAACTCAAATGGCAATTAGGTGAACATCATTCTAGATCTGAAAAGATGTTTGAAGCACTCACTTGTACAAATCCTGAACTTTCCATGAGAAGTCTAGTAAAACATCTAAGTGACCTTGGCATCAACAATGTGGCAAATTTTATGACTGATCTCAAACTTGAAGGTTAGTGTGCTCTCACTTGGATAATATGTGCTCTTGAATAAGTTGCTCAGACCCCTGTTAATTGCAGAATGGAAATAGTGTCCACCAGATAAATTTCAAACCAATGAGTGGTGAAGTCTGTTTAGTTATAATTATAACTATAACCCATAGCCAAGGCTGCGCTCTAAGGAAAACTGAATGGAGCCCAGTGCTCTGAAACTGTGAAATTCAGGGTGCCCAGCAAATGTTTTGTATGAAAAAGCTTAAATTCTTGAGTCGCCCAAGAGCAAACGTAAGGCACCAAGGGCCACTGGGGGCTGCTAAACCACAGCCTTGATAGCACATCATTATTGGATGTAAATTAATCTGGAGGATAGAATTACTCTGTCTTTGATCAAGTTGAGGAAAAGTCAAGTAATTAGTTCCTAATTGCATTAGTAATGCATCAATCAATACAAAGCTTCAACATCCCCCACTGACTCCCCAATCATTCAAACTTTGGAGATTGGTTTGTTCAAATTCTTGCCTACAAGGGCCAAAATCGTGTTCAAATACCCCACACTAGTTCTGGATTTGATCATATTAATTTTAATGTAGAAAGTAAGATTAGCAACTTTTCTTCAGAGTCATCTGCTTGCAAAAGTGGACTTTTTACCCTTAAAACCTCCATATGAAACTGCAAAACATATCTGATCAAATTACCCACTCCACCCAGGCAAGGTTCAAATTGCCCACCCTGGGCAAGGATGACAGTCATATGCCCTGTGGTTTGCCTTGGGGAAGGGGGGACATTGAAGCTTCAAATCAATTGGCATATGAAAAACCTAAGTTACACACTTAAGGATAGACTGTCAGACTGAAATCTTACCTAGAAAGGATCTGTTGAACTTTAAGAATGAATAACCTAGTTATGTGCTGTAGTATATTAACTGATCTTAATTATGGTTTTTTCTAGAGAGAAATGTGTGAATTTGCTCCACTCAATCAATGAGTCAAGAAATTGAGAATAACACCTAAGCATGCATAGATATGCCTATCACCACTGAATAATTGTTCATACCTAAATGCTTTGCATGGATGTTGTATGGAAAAGAGGATGCAACACTGCTTAAAGGAGGTTTTTACATTACACTTTGGTTAGCATGAACTCACTTGTTCATAACAATTTTTTCCATCATAGAGAACATGACGGCTGAAGAATTCTTTGAATTTCAAAATCGAAATGTCATTGGCAAAGTCCTTATGAAGCTGGATTTAATTGACAAAGACAACTGGTGGAATCTGGGAATTAAAATTGGTATGAGTGCCAAAAGTCTTAAGCAGATCAAGATCGATTGTGAAAATCGACAAGAAAATCCAGGAAGTCATGTGATAAACATCATTGCCACATCAGAACCCACAATGACCATCGGTCAGTTCAAGAAAAAGTTGGCGAACCTAGGACGTAAAGATGTTGCCCGGAAATTGAACATGCTATCAGGTAATTCAGAATTCATAATCATAGGAATACTAATTGTTTTAGTTTATGATGGTAAGATAAAATAGCTTAATTCCTCCTTGTAAACAGTGATACACATGAGCTTCCATTCAAACAATTAGTTTGTGTATTGACACATCACTCTGCCTGACAGCATAGACATTCCAAGCTCACACCTCATGCAGAGTTAAATAAGGTAAGTATCTACTCATTTATTAAACCATAATGCATTGTGTGATTCTGATAATGACATTCCCGATGATGTAGTGAGTGTGATAAATGGAAATTATCTCCTCACTATGCAATCTCACCCTCGTAATAGGGGCTAATGGCCTCTATGATAATTTCCATTTATCGCGCGCTAATCTTCATTTATCGCGCGATAATTTTTCATTTATCGCGCGATAATTTCCATTTATCGCGCGATAATCTATCATTTATCGCGCGATAAAAAAAATGTGTCATGTCCCCTATGGGCCACCGTATTTTACGGACCCTCTTGCCCCCTCTTACATGGATCGACACCGCGGAAATACGTTTTTCAGAGCACAATACAGTATCTTACTGCCGTACAGGCCTGATTTTTTTCAGGTCTGATTTTCGCTATTGCTTAAATAGCGCTATCTACTGCGAGGATCGTGCATCATACGTATCTAATACCGCAGTGCAAAATATATGAAGTTCATATACTTCATTGTATCTGATTTATCACTTTCACAGGTTTATTATAGTCTCCCTCGCAGCCGTTTTTAGTCTCGTCACGCAACGCTTCTCCCCACAAACGGCTGCTCACATTCGAACAACATTCCCTTTCCGCTACTTCAACCAATCACTATTTGGGTTACATATGTTGAGAACGCGCCAAAGTAGTCTAACCAATCATATTGTTTGTTTCATCTTCGAGTTCAAAGCTTTGAAAATGGAGTCCTTTGAAGAAGCGTTTGATGTTCTTAGTAATACATTTCGAATTCCTAGTTTAAATGCGCAGCAAAAAACTGGAATTAGGAAAATAGTTCAGGAAAGAAAGGATGTATTTGTCAATCTTCCTACTGGTTTCGGGAAATCTCTCCTGTATGAAGCACTCCCACTCGTGTTTGATCTTACCTCACAAGAGCCTGGTCATATCGTGGTCGTTTTCTCACCATTGGGGAAAGCCTTATGAACGACCAAGTGTCCCATTTGAGGGAGCTAGGGCTAAAAGCTGGTAACATAAGTTCACTTGAGGGTGGTAAACGCACTCGTATCGAAAGCGGCGAATACTCCTTAGTTTACGGATCCCCTGAAGCGTGGTTAAAGAACGAACGCCGGAGATTTATGCTGATGAACTCTGTATTCCATGCCAAAAAACTCGTGCCATTGCCGTCGATGAAGCGCATGTTGTAAGGCAGTGGTAAGTGTTTCAATAAAAACGAGTCTGCAGCAAAATGTTATTTTAGATGTATGTTTTAAATTAAGCAGTATAAAGGAAAGGACAATAAGAATGTAAATATTGTAAATAGAAAATGTAAATATTGTAAATAGAAAATGTAAATATTGTAAATAGAAAATGTAAATAGTTTAGTCAGTATTAGTATTACACTGTGGTCTTATTTTGGTTATCGTTATTTTATTCTGTCTGTGTTATATTACACATGATCACCTGTAAAAATATTGTGTCTAAATACAAGACATTATCATTGCAGTATACACTTCTGAGTGCTTCAGATTACCAATAAAATTGATATTGGGTGCCATGGTGTAGCCTATTTGATTGTCACTACTACATAGATAAAAGCTAAACTTTTTAAAATTTTATACCCCTAGACCCTAAAAGGAAGTAAATGTCCCATCAACCTATTAAAACTATGCTTAAAACTAACGTCATTTAGGGAACTTAGTCTGACAGGACCTGTCCCAACACAAATAAAACCTAAAAGTTCTAAGATGGTAGACCCCTAGACCCTAAAATGGAGATAAATGTCCCATCAACCTATTAAAAACCTATGCTTGAGGCTAACGTCATTTGAAGAACTCAGTCCAATAGGACCTTGAAAGTCCTGGCAATGTTAAAGGAGCTAGAGACTACAGCTTTCTGCATGTTCCTTAGCACTGAATGACATTAGTATTATTATTATTAAATTATTAAAATTAATAAAGTTTTCATTATTATATTATTATTATTAGAAATTTTATTATAGATTAATGCTGTCTATTTTCCTTTTGATGTGTTGGGGAACATCACAAGATAATTAAATGGAAGCCTTCTGTGAGTCTTACTTCAACCTTCTGAACATGAAAAATGCAGTAGAAATTAAGGAAAGTGAAAATAAATCAAATGTTGCTTATGTTGTGCAGTATATGGATAAGGACATGGAACTGGAATTCTATTTTGACTGGCTTACTGATGAACTGAAACAGAGTCAGGAAAAAACAGAAAGAACTATTATTTATTGCCAGACTATAAGATAATGTGGTTTACTTTATGCTACCATTAATGTTTTACTTTAATGTTTATTGGAAATGATTCAAACATGTGCTTGTTGAAATGTTGCATTCCTGCACTCCTGAAGCCAATAAGGATAACATTTTGGAGTCCGGAGTGGTGAAAATCACTGTGGGGGGGGGGGGGGGTTGGGGAGAACAGTACAGCTTCTTTGGCCCTCCTAAATTGTGGTAAGAAAATGAGTGATCTAATAAATTCATCATATTTTTAAATCAGATTACTGGTCAATTTCATTGTCTGATTAGTGACATAAATTGTGTGCCACTCATACTCTTATCATAGCAATTGAAAGTTTTGTCATGTGAAGTCACAAAAGATGGAACATCTGTTTGAGATTAGTTACATTTCACTTGTGAAGAAATTACTGTATACATGTACATGTAATAGAGAAAAGTAATTTATGATAATGGTCTGAAGTTTGATTAAGAATGCTGTGAAAGATTCCATGGGTTATATTGATCAATTGATTCTTTGAAAATTGAATCTCTTCATTGGTGCTGCTTCCAGTATCAAATTGTATTCTTCTTGCATATTGAGCAAAAATTTTAGACTGCTATTAGTCATTATTCAGTGAGATTGCAAATCTTTCAGACTTTTGAATAGATCAGATTCGTATGAAGACATTTATATCAGTAGTTGCAGCACCTGGGTACTTCTTGGGTTAAAATCTGGGCTAACAGACTTTTTCAGGGTCCTGTTTTGACATTTTTTGGCTGTAACAGTTTGTCATCATTGGCACATACTTGTCACTAGGCTCTCATATATTGTACATTTGTGTTGTTCCAGATTATTCATAGACTACTTAACACTGCAGTGGCATACTGAATAGACAGTGTGAATTCTCAAAAGCTATGGACTACAGAATTCAATTTCCCATGAGGCAACAAAAAAATGTTTTGTTTACTGTTTATCTAGCTCTGATACCCTTGAGCATGTTTTTCTTGTGTTTGTTTATCCAGTGATAATTTTGAGGCATCTAAATCAATACACCATTAGAACGAATAGGAAATCTTGCCGGAGTATAACGTCCCTCTTGGCTGATCGTGGTAGAAATATTAGAATTGGCTGTAGCATTAGAGGTACAAGTCGTATTGATCGGATCGAATTGTAAACATTTCGAGGATTTCCCACGGCACGAAGCTTGGATTTCTCCGTCGCTCTCAACGCTCAATAAGCGCTTCTTTCTGGGAAGTTCTCGATCCTTGAAGATTCCCTTCAATTCATCTTTGAACTCTTCAAGATGAACAGAGGTCTTTTTGAACTTGATCAATCGTCGGTAGCAAGCTTTACAAACTGACAACTCGCTGGTTGCTGAATAGCAGCTCACATTCACATCCAGACAGGAACTAATATTCACCGGAAAATCAAAAGAACTTTTTCCAAAAACATAAATTTTTTCTTTTGTCTCAACTGAGGTGGAACAAATAAAAGAAAGATCACTTTGCAAAACCTTCTTCAGGGTTTCCTCCAGCAAGAAACTACGATGAAATGCAGAAATTGAAAACGCGGGAATAACGATAGTGATTACAATCTCTTGTGCTCTGATTGGTCACATAAGAAACAATGTCAGCGATCTCATTGGTGCAAAGACAACAAAGGGAAAGGAATGTGTGCAGCCGTTTGTGGGGAGAAACGCTGCGTGACGAGACTAAAAACGGCTGCGAGGGAGACTAGGTTTATTACGAATCAACTTAACGGCCTGCTCCCAGTTGGCTTGTTAGCTCAATTGATAGAGCGCTGCACTAGTACCGTAGAGGTCAGTGGTTCGAATCCCGTACAGGCCTGATTTTTTCAGGTCTGATTTTCGCTATTGCTTAAATAACGCTATCTACTGCGAGGATCGTGCATCATACGAATAACAACAATAACAATTTATAGAGATTTGACTTACCGTTGTTTTTTTGTTTGCGGTGGCGGAAATTTTGATTGTTAATATTTCAAATATTACCCTGACAATGAAAGGAGAGAAAAACCGACTGAAAAGTAAAAAAAACAACAAACAAAAAAAAGGAAAAGACCGATAACTTAGCTAACTTGTGTATATATATCCTTCTGCATTCGTTGCCACTGATTGCCTCCGCCATGTTGTTCGGATCAGTCCCCCGCGTGTTCATTGACTCGACCCAGGATTCACAAAAAATTGCTCCTTCGACAAAGAAATTATATTGTGGAAGACTGGGACGGCTTTTTTTCCCCCTTTCAGCATGGTAATATTTAGAATATTAAAAGTGAAAATTTCGCCACCGCGAACAAACAAACGACGGTAAGTCAAATCTCTATAAGTTGTCATTGTTATTATTTGGTTACAATGAATATATGAAGTTCATATATTTTGAACTGCGGTTGTAGCATGTAGATACGTTTGATGCACGATCCTCGCAGTAGAGAGCGCTATTTATGCAATAGCGAAAATCAGACCTGAAAAAAATCAGGCCTGTACGGGATTCGAACCACTGACTTCTGCGATACTAGTGCAGCGCTCTACCAATTGAGCTAACAAGCCAACTGGGAGCAGGCCGTTAAGTTGATTCGTAATAAACCCGTGATGATAAATCAGACACAATGAATATATGAAGTTCATGTATTTTGAACTGCGGTTGTAGATACGTATGATGCACGATCCTCGCAGTAGAGAGCTCCCAGTTGGCTTGTTAGCTCAATTGATAGAGCGCTGCACTAGTATCGCAGAGGTCAGTGGTTCGAATCCCGTACAGGCCTGATTTTTTTCAGGTCTGATTTTCGCTATTGCATAAATAGCGCTCTCTACTGCGAGGATCGTGCATCATACGTATTGTTATTATTGTCTTTTCATGGGGGTCCGTAATAGGGAGTCGGTAAAGGGGGTCTGTAGAGGGTCCGTGGCCGTGGACCGGTCCGTACAGGGGTCCGCGGACCACGTCCGTAAGGGGACCATGGACTGGGGGTCAGTGTTTTCGGGACACCCGAAGTTTAGTCTGTTTCTACATGATCTCAGTAAGAACCACATCAAAAAAGTATCAAACCTAGAGGCACTGTGCTTTTTAAAGGTCGTTCGGTCTTTTGTAAGTCGCACTAAAAGAGCGTTGGCAGTTCAAGTCCAAAGCGACTTTGTAGTTTGGTTATGATAGTTTAAATATTATTGTAAAATAAACTCATTTTTTCAATAGCTCTGGAAGCAAGGGCAGGATACTTGACAACCTCGTTCCCCGGACCTGTTCCCTTGGTTGGGGCCGCCCCACCTCCAGTTAAGGAAAAAGGCCCTGGGAACGGGGTTGGATACTTAAACAAGTCTTACATTTCAGCAGTTGTCGATCTTTTCACTGGTCAATGCTATGATTACATGTCTTTTAACAGAGAAGTCAGTGATCGGCAAGTTGCTCGACAACTTAGACTTGGTTCGGGAAGTGACAAGCTTGCTCAATAGCCCTGATTCTCCTGTACTCAAAAACTACAAGGATCTGGCTGCTGATTGCGGAATTTCAAGGGAAAAGTATGAAAGTCTGCAGCCGCCATGTGCCGATAGCCCAACACAGAAAACGATTGAGGAAATCGTCCAGCGTAATCCAAAGTTTTCTGTGGAAGAGCTTTTCAAGAATTTGAGTGACATGGAACGTTTGGACGTCATAGAGGCCATTAGCCCCTATTACGAGGGTAAGATTGCATAGTAAGGAGATATAATCACATCCTATATCTGGCGCAAACTTTTTAAATAACCATTTAGAAGATAAGGAACCTGCGAGGCTAAATGAGAATTGATATCTAGTTTCAACGGCCGGTTCGAGCTCTACAACCATGCGACATTTGACTACACGTTTTGACCACCACGAATAGGATTTGAGGCGAATCAATATTTGATTTGAGACATTGGTGGGTGGAATCTGAAAAAACGAAATATTTAGGGTTGGATAGTAGGATATGTTACTTCGGCCGTCTCCCCCTCTCCCTCCCCCCTCCCCCCCCCACCACCTTTTCCCAGCCCCAGCCCCACTCCCTTCTCTGTATTGAGAGTCGATTTAATTTGAATTTTTAACAATCCCTATCACAATAAACGAATATCTCTCGAAATTATACCCGACCTTTAAGTACCTTTTGAAAAGATTGGAAACTGTTGGATCTGACTGTTAAGAAATATGTCGAAGCTGTTTTATATTTCGAGTTGAACAATCAATAAGAGACACGTTTATTTACAACATATAAAGTTCACAAAGCAACAAGGTGGAAGATCAGACATGGTTTGATGCTACTTCACCCTGCCTTCATCAGGGGTGATAAAGGCACTGGACAGGAGTGTTGAACACTGAGTCGATGAATTGTAATTTCCCCAATTACATACATTAAATCCTTAAACCACAGTAGCATCAAACCGTGTCTAACGTTATTTACTTTTGGGGATTTTCCTTCACGGGAGTGCAACTCGAAACCTTAAACTCGTCGAAGTTGATGCGAATCAACATTGGTATCTGAGTTAGACGACTATTAGAGTAAGAAGCTCTGTACACAAGTTTATTAATTTAGAGAGGACTCAAAGATTTCTAGCTGAACTCGACTACTGTCTCTGTTTCTCTCTCATTTCAGAGGAAGACGTGTTGGCCTTGAAAAGAAAGTTAAGGATTACAGACGAGTGAGCACTCTCGTTAGATAAGGTTCCAGCTACCATTATGCATATGCTAACTGAGGTCCTAACCTCGTTAATGAACTATCAGCAGACATGAAGTGATTGTTTCAAGTAAACAAAAACTGAAGAGGTAGTTAGAAAAGCTAAGTTCTCCTTCATTCTTTATGTTTTTCAATGAGATTGTGCAGAGAGTCTTACGATAGGCGATACACGTAGCATGAAAATTCTCGGGAGTGTTATTTTGAGGAATTTGGGACTTTTTTTAAGTGTTTTACAGCTACAAACTCCAGTTTTGGTGTTCGAGCCTTGATGATTACCGTCTAAACAGCTTCAAACGTTGACAAGGAAGCAAACATAATATTTACTTCAAAAAGTAACTCTCGACCTTTATTTCAGCGTATTATTACACGACTCGGGCAGTCAGAGGGCCAATAACTAAAATCAACCAATCAAAATGCTCTATTGCTGGTCAATATTCTCTCAGTATTGGACCGGGCACTGTCCCGAATGGTCCCGAATGATACCACACTTGTGTCCCTTGGAACTTCAGTCGTATAATAAATCTCTTTAACCAAGCTTGCTCGGGACCGTACTGTAAGAATATCGGCCCTCGGTCTTTTTTGTATGGACCTCGCTGCGCTTGGTCCGTACTGTCAAGACCTCGGGCCGATATTCTCCCAGTACGGCCCTCGTGCTTGGTTAATAAGATATATGTAAAAAAGTTTAGATATCAGTAACGGAGCTGACCTAGAGCTTTCATGCCATCTGCCAACTTGTACTATGTCCGACCATTTCCCATTTTCTAGCTCTTCTTCGTTAATTGAAAGTGAAATTTCGGAACAAACAAGCAGGCAAGTTCAGTCGTTTATTCATATTTGGCATGAAAAGTGTGGTAGATTTTTGTTGTGTTGAATCATGAGTTACAGGTTTTCCAATCTAGTTCATACATTTACCAGTACCTGGGTAAAGATTTGCAGCAAAACGATTTAAAAAAATTAATCGCAGTCAGTTGTCAATGCTAATACTTTCGACTTGAAGGGCACCGTTATTGTCATTAAGGCCAGGAAAATGCTTCTACAGTTAACAAAGGCGTTGACGTCTTGTCTTCCCTGATGTCATGGGGAATTTTACTTGTTCGATATAGCAGATCCAGAAACCTATGAGAGTTTGATAAGCTCTGTCCAAACTTTAGGTGGTTTTTCCTAGTGTAACTGAATACTTATCATTACTGACAAAGCAAACAAGCTTATGAGCTCTTCCGGCTGTTGTTATACATTGTCACAACTATATTAACACCTACATCGAACATTGGCCAGCTAAATTTGGTGAAGTGTTTGATTCCTACTCCCACCGACCTTACCTTACAAATTAGATCAGTTGATATCTTGTGTCCTTGTAAGAATATCACAATACGCTGTTATTTGTTTTGATCAACGCATACTTTCTTCGTGAAATCGGTAAAGAAAAAATGTTTAGTTCTTGTGATAACTGCGTCTCTAAATGAGTTATGTTTGATTTTACACCTATTTTTATAGAACAATTATTTTTTGACTTATGTTTGATTATTAGTTTTATAAACTATTTGATATTTGTACAGGATTTTCGTGGAAATTACTCATCTTATCTTTCAATCTTTTCTATGCACCTTTCAAGTTATTTATTTACCGATTTCACGATCAGTAGAATGAACGTTCCTTAAATTTTGACAGAGTTTCACAGTCAACTCAACAAGGAATCACTGGAAGTATAGTATTAGGTCGACTGGTTAACAGTTACGAAGTTTGAAACTGTTAGTTGTTAAATAATAAAGAGGAGTTCAACAGCAAACATCAGTTGGAGTAAATTCTTTCAACAAACACCCGAGACAGCTCCGAAGTGTCTGTTTTGAGCGGTCCTTAGCTCGTATGTCCCAGATTGGGGCTGAAACGTGATATACCGTAATGATTCGAAATAGCGCTCGGGACGCTAATTTACTTTTGGCACCTTAGGGGAGGGCTTGTACATGTAAAACGCCAAATCGAGCAACATGCCGAAAAGGCCCCGACGCACAAGTTATGATTGATTACGCGATTGTTATTCAATGTTTGTAAAGCAAGATACGGCTTCGGGTTTCACGCACGATAAAGCCTTGTTGAACTACGCTCGCCGTCAATGCTGTTCTTTTGTTGACATACTTTTATTGCATGTACTTTACAGGGAGCGGAAGTCCATTTTCTGGTTATTCATTTCACAACTAAGAAAAACATAGGCATACCACGCATGCGAGAGTTATTTTCTAGGATGAGTGGGTTAGGATGGGAGACTTTAAGTAAATAATTTTTTTCAATTTTGTGAAAGAAAAAGAGCGTTAACAGACATGAACATGGCAGTCGACACAGAGAGCAGATATAACTTGATGATCTTTTCGACCTTAGCCAAAAGAGCAACCCCCCAAGGCGAAAAGGTTTATCGATCAAATACGCTTTGTCCAAATGCTCTGCGCAAATTTTGTCAAAGTCAGCACAACTAGCCCTTCCAAAACTAACGCTCCAGTCATAACTCCATGTTTGGCCTTTTGCTGACGGGGTAGGCGTTATAAGTGAAAGAGCGGTACACGAGAGACGCCTTAGTTTTTCAATTGGTAGGAAACTTCCCTGCTGACTTTTGTAACTCTGAGATTATAACTACGTCCAAACGGAGAAAATGAATTAGTTCACAGGATACATATGATATGCTCACAATTCTTTGTTGATGTCGTTTTTAGTGTCTGTCAATGTTGGATTGATTCCATTGCAACACTTTGCAAAACCCTAATTCCATGATATGATTGACATGAGGGACAGTACTCTGACGCCCCGATTGGTGCAAACATGCCCCAATGCTGTGATTGGATTGGTGCGAGATACATATCCTAATGCGCCGATCTGATTGGTGCGAGATACATACCCTGATGCGGCGATCTGATTGGTGTGAGATACATACCCTGATGCGGCGATCTGGTTGGTACAAAATACCTACCCAAATGCGGCGATCTGATTGGTGCGAGCAACATACGCTAACATAGAAATATTTGTTTTTATATATACATACACATGAAAACAAAAACTCAAAAAGTGACTTATCCACTGTGATTTCGCAATCTGAATAGTCCTTGTATGAGAATAAGTACTAAAATAGATTTTTGTGAGCCCTCTGAAGACGACTACAGGTTTCTTATTGCAAAACTCGATGACACAAGTTTTTGTTAACTTCCGGTCGCTATATTTGTGCCCCTCAGACAGACACAAAAATGGCGTCTCTATGAAAGCGTCATGGATTTGAGTAAAACATTTCTTCAAATATCACACAGACCTGAATCTTTGTGAGACTGTTTGAATATTCATCATATTTTATCTCTTTGATTCTTGACTATATTTTTTGAATGGTTTTGATGATGGTGCGACATTGAAAACCGCAATATTGTCTGATTTTCAAATCAGGGAGTCAATAACATAATTACAGGCCATTCCACTAAACATGTCCAATACACACAAACAGATTCCTATTCCAGTCAGTCAAATGAGAACCAGACACGCCTATTGGAATTGTACAATACGTACATATTTAAAAGCATAATTGGTCCGATGGAATCTATTCGTGTGCACTGAAATTTTTATTTCAGTTGTTTGCAATAAGATGAAAATTGTGTCGCCAATTTTGTATTCTGACCCTTTGTATTCTGATTCTTTACCTCGTTTACCTATTCAATTTTATATTCTGATTCTTTACCTTGTTATGCTCTAAATTATAGCCAACCGCTATTTACTGGTCAATCTCTATAGGAGATCGTCTTGTCATTTCGCGTGGGCGACTGCTTTTTAGTAGTCTACCTCGCAGTCGTTTTTTATGGTGGCTCATAGGGACAAAATACTTCCACAAATCACAAAACACCTCCACAAATCACAAAACACTTCCACAAATACAAAACACTTCCACAAATCACAAAGCACTTCCACAAATCACAAAACACTTCCAACAAATCACAAAACACTTCGACAAATACAAAATACTTCCACAAATCACAAAAGGGGGTTGTTATAATGCGAGCCTTTTATGACGGTCGGCATTAGAAAACATAGGGTGAAGTAGACCCGAATTATTAGCATTTTCCGATCATCGTAGTGACGTCATCTCCCGACCGCACAGTAAACTTCGGAAATTAACATGGCGACGTAAGCGTGAAACACTACCGACTAAATACAGAATGGCTCCGGCCTGTAATTGGATGGTAAAAATAGTAAGAGTTTGTAAAAGTTAATAAGTTACATCTTAACTCCTTGCACGTGAGTATTGTTTATCCGTGTGTCTCCAAGCGGAACAAGGAAATATCAATGCGACTAAAAACTCCGATGTGTCAAACAAGAGATGGTTACTTACATAACGAAGGGGAGACCTTTCTAGTTCAGCGATATTCCGGAGAGGACTAAGTCATCTGCTGACTCGTTCCGCTGACTAAACTCATTTAGTCAGTGCAGACTCAGTTCAGGTGGACGACTAGAGACTGGAGCCATTCCTGTATTTCACCGCTGGTAGGAATGGCTCCGACTCATGCGTTTATTAATTTTCTTTTTTTTTTTTCCTTTTTGGCGAAATAAATTTTAAACTGAAATAAAATCGAAAGAGCTTTTTATTAAGTTCTTCTTAAGTTGAACATTACAATGCTTGTGAATGGAGCCCTCATAAATTAATACAAGGCCATGTGATGTCTAAAGTTTAATGCAGCAACTGCTTGTCACGTTTCGAAAATCACGCAATGTTACGTGACGCTCCGACCGATATTTTTAATTTACAGTATGCTCTGCTGGAGAAATGTGGCTTGGCCGCAATCGAGGGAGTTTTCTTCGTGGAACATTGACTGGCAAGAGTACCATATCACCCCATACATTAATTATGCATTCAGACTAGTAGACTTTGTTTTAAAGTTTTGTCGTGAAAGACAAAGAAGTGGAATGCATAATTAATGTATAGGGTTATATGTAGTCTCCCTCGCAGCCGTTTTTAGTCTCGTCACGCAACGCTTCTCCCCACAAACGGCTGCTCACATTCGAACAACATTCCTTTCCCTTTGTTGTCTTTGCGCCAATGAGATCGCTGACATTGTTTCTTATGCGACAATCAGAGCACAAGAGATTGTAATCGCTATCGTTATTCCCGCCTTTTCAATTTCTGCATTTCATCGTAGTTTCTTGCTGGAGGAAACCATGAAGAAGGTTTTGCAAAGTGATCGTTCTTTTATTTGTTCCACCTCAGTTGAGACAAAAGAAAAAATTTATGTTTTTGGAAAAAGTTCTTTTGATTTTCCGGCGAATATTTGTTCCTGTCTGGATGTGAATGTGAGCTGCTATTCAGCGACCAGCGAGTTGTCAGTTTGTAAAGCTTGCTACCGACGATTGATCAAGTTCAAAAAGGCCTCTGTTCATCTTGAAGAGTTCAAAGATGAATTGAAGGGAATCTTCAAGGTTCGAGAACTTCCCAGAAAGAAGCGCTTATTGAGCGTTGAGAGCGACGGTGGAGAAATCCAAGCTTCGTGCCGTGGGAAATCCTCGAAATGTTTACAATTCGATCCGATCAATACGACTTGTACCTCTAATGCTACAGCCAATTCTAATATTTCTTCCACGATCAGCCATGAGGGACGTTATACTGCGGCAAGATTTCCTATTGGTTCTAATGGTGTATTGATTTAGATGCCTCAAAATTATCACTGGATAAACAAACACAAGAAAAACATGCTCAGGGGTATCAGAGCTAGATAAACAGTAAACAAAACATTTTTTTTGTTGCCTCATGGGAAATTGAATTCTGTAGTCCATAGCTTTTGAGAATTCACACTGTCTATTCAGTATGCCACTGCAGTGTTAAGTAGTCTATGAATAGTCTGGAGCAACACAAATGTACAATATATGAGAGCCTAGTGACAAATATGTGCCAATGATGACAAACTGTTACAGCCAAAAAATGTCAAAACAGGACCCTGAAAAAGTCTGTTAGCCCAGATTTTAACCCAAGAAGTACCCAGGTGCTGCAACTACTGATATAAATGAAGTTGATATAATTGTCTTCATACGAATCTGATCTATTCAAAAGTCTTAAAGATTTGCAATCTCACTGAATAATGACTAATAGCAGTCTAACATTTTTGCTCAATATGCAAGAAGAATACAATTTGATACTGGCAGCAGCACCAATGAAGAGATTCAATTTTCAAAGAAGCAATTGGTCAATATAACCCATGGAATCTTTCATAGCATTCTTAATCAAACTTCAGACCATTATCATAAATTACTTTTCTCTATTACATGTACATGTATACAGTATTTTCTTCACAAGTGAAATGTAACTAATCTCAAACAGATGTTCCATCTTTTGTGACTTCACATGACAAAACTTTCAATTGCTATGATAGAGTATGAGTAGCACACAATTTATGTCACTAATCAGACAATGAAATTGACCAGTAATCTGATTTAAAAATATGATGAATTTATTAGATCACTCATTTTCTTACCACAATTTAGGAGGGCCAAAGAAGCTGTACTGTTCTCCCCAACCCCCTCCCCCACAGTGATTTCCACCACTCTGTGAAAGGACTCCAAAATGTTATCCTTATTGGTTTCAGGAGTGCAGGAATGGAACATTTCAACAAGCACATGTCTTGAATCATTTCCAATAAACATTAAAGTAAAACATTAATGGTAGCATAAAGTAAACCACATTATCTTATAGTCTGGCAATAAATAAGAGTTCTTTCTGTTTTTTCCTGACTCTGTTTCAGTTCATCAGTAAGCCAGCCAAAATACAATTCCAGTTCCATGTCCTTATCCATATACTGCACAACATCAGCAACATTTGATTTATTTTCACTTTCCTTAATTTCTACTGCATTTTTCATGTTCAGAAGGTTGAAGTAAGACTCACAGAAGGCTTCCATTTAATTATCTTGTGATGTTCCCCAACACATCAAAAGGAAAATAGACAGCATTAATCTATAATGAAATTTCTAATAATAATAATAATAATAATAATATAATGAAAACTTTATTAATTTTAATAATTTAATAATAATAATACAAATGTCATTCAGTGCTAAGGAACATGCAGAAAGCTGTAGTCTCTAGCTCCTTTAACATTGCCAGGACTTTCAAGGTCCTATTGGACTGAGTTCTTCAAATGACGTTAGCTTCAAGCATAGGTTTTTAATAGGTTGATGGGACATTTATCTCCATTTTAGGGTCTAGGGGTCTACTATCTTAGAAGTTTTAGGTTTTATTTGTGTAGGGACAGGTCCTGTCAGACTAAGTTCCCTAAATGACGCTAGTTTCAAGCATAGTTTTAATAGGTTGATGGGACATTTACTTCCTTTTAGGGTCTAGGGGTATAAAATTTTAAAAAGTTTAGCTTTTATCTATGTAGTAGTGACAGTCAAATAGGCTACACCACGGCACCCAATATCAATTTTATTGGTAATCTGAAGCACTCAGAAGTGTATACTGCGATGATAATGTCTTGTATTTAGACACAATATTTTTACAGGTGATCATGTGTAATATAACACAGACAGAATAAAATAACGATAACCAAAATAAGACCACAGTGTAATACTAATACTGACTAAACTATTTACATTTTCTATTTACAATATTTACATTCTTATTGTCCTTTCCTTTATACTGCTTAATTTAAAACATACATGTAAAATAACATTTTGCTGCAGACTCGTTTTTATTGAAACACTTACCACTGCCTTACAACATGCGCTTCATCGACGGCAATGGCACAGAGTTTTTTGGCATGGAATACACAGAGTTCGTCAGCATAAATCTCCAGCGTTCGTTCCTTAACCACGCTTCAGGGGATCCGTAAACTAAGGAATATTCGCCGCTTTGGACACGAGTGCGTTTACCACCCTCAAGTGAACTTATGTTACCAGCTTTTAGCCCTAGCTCCCTCAAATGGGACACTTGGTCGCTCATAAGGCTTTCCCCAATGGTGAGAAAACGACGACGATATGACCAGGCTCTTGTGAGGTAAGATCAAACACGAGTGGTAGTGCTTCATACAGGAGAGATTTCCCGAAACCAGTAGGAAGATTGACAAATACATCCTTTCTTTCCTCAACTATTTTCCTAATTCCAGTTTTTTGCTGCGCATTTAAACTAGGAATTCGAAATGTATTACTAAGGAGTACTGGGAGACATGGCCGACATCCACACGTGCTTTAACTGGCTCCTACTCTACCTGCAGCTTATTGCTCTGTTTGAAGATGCTGGCTCCCCTAGGTATCGTTTAAAAATCTGTGCTCGACCTGGAGCATGCTTTGATACCTTTCGGGGCTGCACGAAAGAGGATGGATTAGATTACGAAGGATTATGCTGGTTCTACTCTCGAGATCGAGGAGGACGGCGCCATATTGGTTTCGGTGCTGGGAGAGCGTTTTGTATCTCCCACGAAACAAAACCGAACTCATCGCTGTTCCTGTCACTCATACTGCTAAGTGGAGATGTTTGTCCAAATCCTGGCCCTCATAATACCCTGGATCTGTGTGGGATTTGTACGAAGTCTGTGAAAAGCAACCAACGTGGAATCTGCTGCGACCTGTGCAATATTTGGTTCCATGTAAGACGACAATGTGTAAACATGCGACTTGAAAGCTACAGATCTCATGCTGATAATCCTGATTTACAGTGGATATGCAATATTTGTTTGGAGCTACCAACGAACGAGAGCGATGCAAATATTTCTGTTGACGACTCCAACCCAAACATGAATCGTTCAACCGACGAATTCACTGCCATAAATAATAATCTTTACGAACAACCAGGACTAAAATTCGGGCACATCAACGTCAACGGGCTGAGGGGAAAATTATCAGAGATACATTTGTTATTGATTAAAACTAGCCTTGACATACTCGCTATAACGGAGACCAAGCTGGCAAATGACATCACTGACGAGGAAATTAGTATCGAGGGATATTTCACTATTCGCAACGATCGCGATAGGAATGGCGGCGGCGTGCTATTGTACTATAAGGACTCCCTAGCGGCATACGAGGAGCATAAGATACAAGTCCCAAACACTATCGAAGGTGTTTGGATAAATGTTCAATGCCAATCCCAAACATGGCTATTTGCGTGTGTGTACAGACCGCCAACCGATCTTTCCTTCTATGACACATTTAATACTATGCTTGAGAAGATCTGGTCTACACGAAAAAATATTGTAATTTTGGGCGACCTAAACTCTGACTTGTCCCCTCAAAGGTATGAAGATGCGGAATCTCATCTTGGTAGACGTCTCCTGCGCATATTAAGATCATATGGAATGAAATGTGTCATAAAAGAACCGACCAGAATTTCTGATGTAGCACAAACATTGATCGATCTGATAATTGTTAGCCACGCAGAGAAAATCACTATGGCTGGTGTGTCTCACTTGGGAATATCTGATCACAGCTTTGTGTATGCAAATCTGCGAATGAGAAAGGAAAAGAGTCCCCTGATGATTAAAAGCATAAATAATTACAGATCTTTCAACCAGCAGAAATTTAGAAACGACATCGAAAGCGCCCCTTGGAGTGTATGCGAGATCTTTGACGATATTGATGATCAGGTCTGGGCATGGCAACATCTTTATCAGCGAATAGTATCTGACCATATCCCTACCAGGCAAGTGAAGATGAGGAAAAATAAACTCCCATGGATAACCAACGAAATAAGGAAAGAACAAAACAAGCGCTATCGTCTCCTCAAGCTCTACAAGGCTAATAAAGACACGCACACTTGGTCCCTATACAAAGCCACTCGAAATCGCGTCAAGAGACAAATACGTGACGCGGAAATCACTTATTGGAGAGAGCAGTTTGCAAAAGCTGAGAACAGCAAAAATTTTTGGCAAGTTGTTAGTAAGGCTCAAGGTAAAAGTGCGAGGAAGCCAATACCTCCTGTGCAAGATAGAGACGGTACCATTCTGACAAACGACTCCGACAAGGCTGAGGAAATGAATAATTACTTTGCGAATATTGGAATAAAGCTTGCTGAAAAATTCCATCACGACTCTGGTTCCTCGATTAACCAACTTACAGCAACTATTAACCCTGTGCCACATGTCCTTGATCAAGTGTCCTTTTCCGAAGAACAAATAAAGCTGAAGTTAACTCACATCAAGCAAAAAACAGGTGGTCCCGACAAAATAATGTCCCGTGATATGGCCGAGGCAGCTGAGTCACTATTTGAAGGCCTTTTTAGTATCTTCAAAAATAGTATACAACGTGGCATTTTCCCCAGTAATTGGAAGATTGGAGAGGTAATCCCAGTATTTAAGAAGGGGACCAAATCAGACTGCGCCAATTACCGACCACTGACTATGCTTAATTTAAATAGCAAAATATTGGAGAGCATTGTTTGTGATTCCTTAGATTATCACCTTGTAACAAACGAACTTATACACTCAAATCAGTGGGGTTTCAAGAAAGGTGTCTCCACCGAATCACTACTCTTGTACCTGACCGAAGCATGGAAAAAGGCAATCGATGATGGCTACAAAGTTGGAGTTTTATTTGTTGACTTCAAGAAGGCGTTCGACACCGTCGACCATACCATCCTAAAAGACAAATTGTCCGATGTAGGTGTGTCTGGTGTGCTCTTCGAGTGGATCGCAAGCTACCTTCATGAAAGATCCCAATGTTACTGTTAACGGTGTACGATCAAAGCTACAACAAATTGATATCGGTGTTCCACAAGGCTCTTTACTGGGTCCCAGACTCTTCACAATATATGTCAACGATTTACCGAACTCGTCCGAAACTGGGTGCATTCATATGTTTGCAGACGACACCACAATTTATTACCTTGGGAAAGGAGTCGAAGAAATCATTGATGCGTTAAATTTAATATTAAACGACTTCAAAGTGTGGTGCTGTAAAAATCACCTGACTGTCCACACTGGTAAGACCGTGGCAATGTTAATTTCCAGTCAAGTCTTTGTCGGACCAATGAGACCCCTAATGTTCGGAAACTCTCACATTTACTTCACCACCAAATCTACTTGCTTGGGTGTTGAAATTGATTATAAACTGAACTGGAAACCGCAAGTTAAAGCCCTGCACTACAAGTTTGGAGGAAAGCTAAAATTCCTTAAAAAGCTCAAAGCCCTACCATCAGGTGTACTAGAAGAAATATATTTTAAAGGGATTGTCCCAAGCATCACATACTGCATTGCTATTTGGGGGTCCTGTTCACCATCTACATTTAATGAATTGGAACATTTACACTTGAAAGCAGCCAAACTAATCCATAAACTGCCCAGCGAAACTCCTGACTCTGACGTCCTTGACCTAGTTAAATGGAAATCATTAGGCTATATTTACAAACGTAGACTCGCTTCTATAATGTATCAAGTACATTATAATAGTTTACCTGATCAACTTACTGCCCTTTTCACAAAACGCAACATTGGAAGTAATTATAATCTAAGGCGTATTAATGACTTTCCGCATGTACGGTGTAACAGTGACCTTGGTAGAAATAGTGCAAGGTACAGAGGGCCCATTGTATGGAATTTGCTGCCTAAAGCCATCAAGGATGCTTCCTCTCTACAGCTTTTTAAACAAAAACTTAGACAGGCCTCAAGGACATTAGATCGCATTCAATTCGAAAAGGAGGCCTGTGTGATAACATCAAAGCAAACGGATTTTTTATACTTTTAAGTCCTTGACATTTCTTTACTTTTTCCTTAGAATTGTCCATATATTTAAGTAGTTCCTTTTTAGTTCCTGGCAGGTCCACACCAGCCTTGGGTTGCCACAAACCGACCTGCCTTAACAAAAATTATATGTATGTATTTGTATGTATGTATGTAACAACATTTCACGCTTCTTCAAAGGACGCCATTTTCAACGCGTTGAACTCGAAGATGAAACAAACAATATGATTGGTTAGACTACTTTGGCGCGTACAGTTCTCAACATATGTAACCCAAATAGTGATTGGTTGAAGTAGCGGAAAGGAATGTTGTTCGAATGTGAGCAGCCGTTTGTGGGGAGAAGCGTTGCATGACGAGACTAAAAACGGCTGCGAGGGAGACTAGGTTATATGGTACTCTTTCCACATTGCCTTTCTGGGAAAATTTTTCACATGAAAGACAAATCCATTCAGCGGGCTCCTCGTCTATTTTTACACAACACCGAAAGGAAGAAAGTCGCGGATTACTTTAATTTCGCTTGGCAATTTAAATACTCACGTGCAAAAAGTTAGATCTAACTTATTAACTTTTACTATTTTTATCATCCAATTACAGGCCGGAGCCATTCCTGTATTTATTCGCTCCAATTGGAGCGACTAAATACAGGAATGGATCCAGTCTCTGATCGTTCGCCTGAACTGAGCCCAGACTGTTTAGTCAGAGGAATTTGTCAGCGGATAACTGAGTCATCGCCGGATCACCGTTGAACGACCTCGCAGAACAAGAAAGGCCCTCCCCTCGTTATGTAAGTAATCATTTCTTACGTATATGTGCACGATCCTTCGCAGTAAAGCACTATTTAAGCAATAGTGAAAATCAGACCTGAAAAAAATAGTGCTTTACTGCGAAGGATCGTGCACATATACGTTTCATAACCGCAGTTCATATATATGTATTTCATATATATTTGTTGTTTGATTTATCATCTACGGGTTTATGTCGAATTAATTTGATGGCCTGCTCCCAGTTGGCTTGTTAGCTCAATTGGTAGAGCGCTGCACTAGTATCGCAGAGGTCAGTGGTTCGAATCCCGTACAGGCCTGAATTTTTTTCAGGTCTGATTTTCACTATTGCTCAAATAGTGCTTTACTGCGAAGGATCGTGCACATATACGTTTCATAACCGCAGTTCATATATATGTATTTCATATATATTTGTTGTTTAACCATTTCTTGTTTGACACATCGGTGTTTTCACTCGCATTGTTATTTCACTGTTCCGCTTGGAGACACACGGTTAAACAATACACGCGTACAAGGAGTTAAGATGTAACTTATTAACTTTTACTATTTTTATCATCCAATTACAGGTCGGAGCCATTCCTGTATTTAGTCGCTAGTGCGTGAAACCAGTATGTTGCGGGCGATTGTACGCTGTAAGCTCAGACCAGGCCACGCATCGTTTTGGGTTACGTGTGTAGACTAATAAGCAGTTCGTGGGACAAGCAGATGGATGTTTCCGAGGGAACTCACGTGCCGACCTATTCTCGAGCTACCTCACCCGATGTTATTTGGACCTTTTGCACAGGACAGTATATAACATAAGGTGAGGATTATTGTTATTATTTTGAGAATTCTAAGTTATGTAGTTCAGTGTTTATCATATACACTCTGTTTTTGGCCTTCTTTGTTTAAGTGATGGAACTTTATGCAATATTAGTGTTATTTTTCTTTGACAAAACTTCCGTCAATTTTACAAGCTTACATTTATCTTAATAATATTAATTACTGGAAGAACATTTTTTGAAAAATTGGTTAAGAGCAACAAATTCAGAGCAAGTTATGTACCAATCAAAGCACTGCCTCTTCACCTTGATTGTATGCCCTCTGGGCAACCCTGAATCTGACTGATTGTTATGTCTCTGGGGTATGGATTTTGTATTGATAACTGTATGAATGTGAATATTAATGCAATTAATGATTTACACTACAGGTGATATTTTAAAAATTCTCTCAAAATTGCATGAGCTTTTAAGCGAGTGCAATTTGAAATAATTTTCAAATATTGCAAGTAGTGTAAATCCTTAATCATTATAGAAGAACTTAATAAAAAGCTCTTTCAATTTTATTTCAGTTCCCTCTACTAACTCTGGTTACGATTACTCATTTAAAAATTAATGATAAATTTGGCTGCTATCAGTCAATCATAGAGAAGTAATTTTCTCAGTTATATAATAAGAACTGAAACCTTCTAGTGTGTGATATTTTTAAAATCAACTTACCCCACACATGAGACCTTATGGATAAAATGGTGTGAAGAAGCTAGGTGACAAGTACTTCATGTATGCCATTTGTTGTTGTGATTGTACTGTCAAAATGTCTTTGTGTGGAAAAAGTGAAACAAAGAAAACACAAAATGTCTGTATGCAGACTAGAACAAACCTTATTCCAAATAAACAGCTCAAGAAAAAATTCTTGTTGCAACATAATAACATTTTTCCATAGGAATATGATCCTGTTTCATCATTGAATAAGCACATAGAAATTCTCACTTGTAAAGCATATTAATCACAGAATATGTCATGCATGTACATTATATATGACACTGCATACTGTTTTGTAAATAACATGGTGCGGTTGGCTCATCAAAACTTTAAAGTCATCTCAATATTTACAATATACTCTGGCCTAGCTTACTGACTTGTGAGGGATATGTCAGATTTTCCCAGCCAAAATATATTTTTTTCACAAGTCAGATAATTCATTTGTTGTGTAGGTTTTGGCAAAAAATTGTTTGCAAATATACTGTTGCATGCTTCATTGGATCTCACAAATACTGTAATTGAAACTCTCAAAACTGTTGGCATTGGAAAAGTTCAATTAGATAAATTTTAGATATCTACCTTTCATCATCCACACTTTAATCGGGTTTTGCATTCGCAAAAGCAAATGACAACTAAGCCCAGTTTGATTTGTATCAAAATACTGTTTCAATTGCACCACATATGATCCAACTACCTGGTAGTCAACATTTGTGCGTACCACAAGGAAAAACAGAGGTAAAGCATAATGGGTAGTTTTGTAGGTGGCATCCAGTAGACACATGTTGCCATATCTTTTCAGGAGTCTGCGCTGCCAGGCACTTTAATGGACAAACAGAAGGGTGCTGGGATCCTGTTCTGTAGTGTGGTCTTCTCCATCTGTTGTGGTTGAAGAGACATCTCCACATGGCTGGAAGTAGATGAAGTCCTCCGGACTAGATGCTTTCCACTGGATAACTTTTTCTGCCACATTCTCTTGATCAATTTTTGAGAATATGTGCTTTATGGTAGCTCAATACATTTGGCTCCTTATATCGCTCAGCTTAGGATAAAACCTACGGTTTGAGGGAGATGGCTGGATTTCATCCTTTGCTAATATTTCATTTTTTACGTATACAGTCAGGTGTGTCCACATTTCATGGATGTCTTTCACTCCCACATTGACAAGCTTTTCAATTTGTCTGATGATCCTGTCATCCACAGGATGAGATAGGCTGCTCCCCTGGAATGAAATGAGAATAATATGTGTTAAGATCGATATTAATTTCTCTTAAGGCATGTTATGCTTA
>NC_142522.1:32345951-32420951 GCF_964205215.1 Stylophora pistillata
CGTGTTCAAAACTGCACTTTAATGAGGTTGTCCACAGATATATACGGGTGCAGGTGCAGATATGGTAATTACATGTATTGTGGTTGGTGTGTGTGTGAGTAACGAGGTGCAAGTGTTTAGGTGCTAATTACAATAGTTGTGGTGCTAATTACAATAGTTGTGCAACAAAGCAAAAATAATGATGAAGATTGTGTATGTTCAAATAGCCGAAGCTCTTCTATTGAGTGGATGATGAAATTCTTAAATGAAGATGGAAGTTTATGTTTCTGTATAAAAGAATTATATTCCTGGTTAAGTGTAGTTGTTTTAGCGAATGATTAACCTCAATAGTATACACCATGATTTCCAAAGTCCTTGTCAGCCTTGTAACTGGAAAATTTTACGGTGTTCATCGTTTCATATTTTGAAATCAGCTTTTTGGCATGATCCAAAGACAGAACGTAGCCGAATGTTTCGGAAATTTCCACGGGAAAAGAAGGTTCTTTCGCTTCTTCCATTGTAAACATCATAGTTACCAGCTTGAACAGGCAGCTCAGCGGAAGAGGGGAGTTATAGTTTAACTGGCGAAACCATCAAGACTGAGGGGTGAGGGGATGGGAAGGTTACTCTTCTTTATTTATAGCTTTTTTATATATATAGCTGGCTTTTCGTACGCCGTAAAACAGTAAACCTCAAAGACACTTGCAACACTCACAATTCTATTTTATATTGGTTCTGATGTTAGCCTTCGATGGGATAGTAAGGATAGTAGTTGATTTTAAAGTACACCTATAGCCCAAGCACATAATCATGAATAAATGTGACTTCGCTCAAAGTTGCTACCTCTTAATATGTTACATTTAAGGACTTCATTACTAACACTCTTTCAACGTAAAAAAAAGTATGGCTTGGTTTTATCGTATTGCTTCAGACATCATTACGAGTAATCCTCACCCTATGTTATGTACTTATATATTGTCCTGTTGTACTGAAAAGTGACATCGGGTGAGGTAGCATAGAGTCCTTCATTTAAGTAAATTCTTCTGCTTGTCCAGCGAGTTGCTTATTAGTCTGCAACTCCGTACACTAAAAAGATGCGTGGCCTAGTCCAAGCTTACAGCCTGCAATCGTCCGCAACACGAACTATTGGTTTCACGCTTCCGTCGCCACGTCGAAAGGAATCATCAGAAAAAAACTAGAAAATTCTACGGAAGGAAATTTGTGATGTGTGAAATTTGCCCTTTTTGTAGATTTTCTGAAATTCCGCTCCGTAGAATTTTTTAAAAATCTTTGTGCATTTTCCTTTTCAAGTGCCAAAAGCAATCACTGAAAAAAATCAGGGGGTCACCGGGTTAGTTTTCGAATTATTTAAGCCACAAGCTAAAAAATGCGTCTGAATAAGCCTATGAAAGCGTTGCCATGGAAACTGCTAGTGACGAAATGACACTTATTTTTGGATAACCAATGATTATGTAATTCAACCCCGTAAAAGTGTTGAACTGGCCTTGGTCAGTCTTTCTGTTGTATTCTTTCAAAGTTACAAACCATCAAAAAGATGAAAACCGGTACGAGCCACCTTAACTATTGAGTCTTTCGAAGACATTTCAACGGAAAATATTTTTATGTTTATCTTAATAAGTTTACATTTTTCCTCGACCATCGGTCAAATAGATGAATTGTCGTATTTTGCTTTTAGAGCTATGGAGTGGACTTAAGATCATGATGTTATTTTGCTTCGAGAAATCCTGGCGAGCGATTTGTTTTCATTCAAAAAAGGAAGTGTTGCCAAGGGAGAAAGGTGGGAATCGATCACAGAAAAGTGAAATCAAGTGAAGACACTCTGTTTTCATCTCAAAGATAAGAGGGCAGTAAGAGACCGATGGGTTCTTCTCCAGAAGAAGTATAAGGCTAAGATGCATCAAGAAGAAACTGCAAGTGGAATATCCGTGGACGATATGTCTGAAATAGATGTTTTGCTCGAAGAACTCGTCGGGAAAGAAGAAAGCTTAAACAAAGTTGGTGATGCCCAGTCAAGAAAGCAAAAAGAAGATAAAATCAAGGCAGAGGACATAAGGCAGAAAGCTTTAGAGCGATACAGCGAAACGAAAAAGCGCAAGTCAACAGAGAATGGCGACGAATGCGAGTAGAAACCGAAGCGCCAACGGAGAAGTGCTCGCACCGAACCACTAGTTGAATTCATGCAAGAGAAAGTCAAGACTGAGCGAGAATTACGACAACAAGAGCTGGATCTAAGAAGACTAGAGCAAGAGCAGAATCAGCGAGTGATGGTGACTGTCTTACAGTAACAACAACAAACAAATCAAGCCATTCTGTCGGTTATTCAAAAGCTTCTTGAGAAGAAAGAATGACATTTTCCCTAAGTATGAACATGTAAAGTCAGTGTTAATTTGTTTCAGCAAAAAGACAGGTATTTGTTGAAATTGATGTCTTATTATTTACTTGCGTTTTGTGAATTCGAAAAAAAAAACCAAGTTCATTCATTATTATTGTTACAAGTTTGATCACTTCTGCATTGTTGACCACCAAGAAGAATTCAAGTACTTAATGAATTTGTGTGTAATTAAAATGGCCTTCATTTCTGCTCGGTTTATTTGAGAGAATTTATCTAAAATAATACTGCAATGAAGGAGGGTCTAGACCAAAAAACTCTGAGGTTTAGTTTCCATATAGCCAGGTAACAGCATTATTAAGAAGTGCACATACAAGATACATTTTCCCCACACTACTCATTCCAATTTTCAGGTTTTTCTTAAAATCCAAAAACTTGAAGTCGTTGATGATGTCACCAAAGAGCCAGTCCACAGTTACTCTAACAGAACTCATGTCAAAATTGTATTGTTCCATCATCGGTGTTAGGACACCATGGCGAAATGGGGCCTGTAGGTGTATTCGCAGTGGATACGCGGGATCACCATAAACACTCATGGGTTGGCCAGTTGGGGAAAATGCATTCCTTTCCAATTCCTGGAGAAGATTGGAATCTACCAACATGCTTGCATCATGTTTTCTCCCCTCTGCATACCAAAACGGATAAATAAAATTAATAAATTAAAGAAACCTTATGTGGCAGCTTATATTCATGGCATCCCAGTGAACATAACTTACCGACAGGCCCATACATATTTCCAATGAGTCCATTTGGTAGAGCGACGGACTGAAACTTGAGGGAATGTACCTGTTTATGGCCATTGTACACCATTCTTTGGTGTTGGCCTGGGCGAGAAATTGGTCTGACTGTTCCGTCAATAAACCCAAAGCAGTTGCTGAGAGGTGCACACTTTGCATGAATAACATCTGCATACTCCTGTAGCATTGGCGGACTCAATATATCAAAATTCCATTGTGAAATACGATGACCATGGCTCAAAAAATATGATCCATCATTGTATTGGTAATCATACTTATTTCAGGAACTGGTCTTGCGAAACGATGAATCATGTCTGAATAGCGACATGGATACGAGAGGCGCTTCAGAAGCATACAAACCTCTTCAGTTCGGTCACACGTTGTTCTTTGTGGACAGCGAATAGTGTCTGGTAATTGAAGGACATTTGCCAATAACGTTATGTCCGGTTTTCGCACTCTGAACTCCGCTTAACACTCTGATTCATCCATCTGGTCGAAATCAAACTTAGGTAGGAGCTGTAAGGGAATTCTGGATTCTTGGAACTGTAACTTTCGTACAAGGTCAAAAATTCTTCGTCACTGATGATTTTACTATCGTAGAAAAAAAGAAGCAGATTTCTCATCTCACTGAAGGATGACACGCTCTCACACAGCTTATCTTAAAAGCGAACAGAGTTTGCTACCGACGTCGCCGCCGCAAACCTCGTCTACCTGCTTAACGTTTATATTTTAGTGGGAACGACGTTGTTCTCTTCCCAGGCTCTTTCGGTCGCTAAAGTTGCCGTTGCCTCTTAAACCTCCGGTGCTTAAGTTCCCTAATTTACGAAGTTTACAGTGCGGTCAGGAGATGACGTCACTACGCTGATCGGAAAATGCTAATCATTCGGGTCTACTTCACCCTATGTTATCTAATGCCGACCTTTTGACGAGTCGGAGCCATTTTTTTGCGAGCCCCGGGAAAATAACATCCAAATCTGGACATAATGCCTTTTTATGGTCATGGTCCCTAGCCTGCGAACAGGCTCCCCGTTCGTGGGGGCACAGACGTGGGGACACAGGAAGGGGAGCCTCCCCTTCCCCTGCTTCGCGCCGTTGTGCTCCTCCAAGCCGGGAGCCTGTACGCAGGCTATATCGTCCCAGGCGTTCCTTGTTTAAACCGCGGAAACTGAGGATGAGAGTGCGACAACTTGTCTTATCGTGTGCTCGCTGATTGTAAACAGCACAATTTTCGAAATGTTGTGTTTTGGGAAGGTCGCACGGCAAAGATTCCTGTCTTATACGCTGTTCTCACATAAAAACGCACACACCGTTCGTGGTAGGCCCACACTAAACGATGTCGAGCGTTTTCGCTAAACTGCGAAAATACTGGCAAAACTGTGACAGCCGATTAACAACAAACTATAAAGCTGAGACGAACACCTCACTCGAAGGTGGCGCTAACAACAGCGAATTGGATAGGGATACTGACAGAAGCAACATGAATAGTAATGTTAAATATCTAAGCTTAGCTCTTCCGTTAAATACCTGTTTCTGTAATTGGTTTCTATCAGGTTCGATTTGATATTTTGTACATAATCACTATTGTGCAAGCGATCGTGGAAGTTGCTTTGCTCTTTGCATGGAGTTACGAGTGCTTAGTAGAAGACACGATGAATACTCTTGATGACTGATCTTCTAAAAAAATTTTCCAATATGACCAATGTATATGAACATAATGATGTTACAGTGTCATTAAAGGTAAAAAAATTTAGATCTCGTGATACATAAAATTGTACTCGTATTTTGTGTGAATGCTATGGCTTTGTAGTTTCGAATAAATTTTACGCGTCGTGAATTCTCAAGTAAAGCGCTCGCTACGAAGCCTGAGTGAACGCTCCTCGAGCGTCTAGTTTGATATTTTTTCAGATTTTCACCTTCAAATGCTTTCTGGAGAGGAGCCAAAGACTGTTAGAATAAAATGAGGAGAGAAAATGGAAAGATATATATAGAACAAACAGTGGCTCGCAAGAAGAGGCTCGAGGCTCGCAAAAAACGGCTCCGGCTCGCAGGCTCGTACATTAGTTACTCTCATCACAAAACACTTCCACAAATCACAAAACACTTCCACAAATACAAAACACTTCCACAAATACAAAACACTTCCACAAATACAAAACACTTCCACAAATCACAAACACTTCCACAAATCACAAAACACTTCCACAAATACAAAACACTTCCACAAATACAAAACACTTCCACAAATACAAAACACTTCCACAAATACAAAACACTTCCACAAATACAAAACACTTCCACAAATACAAAACACTTCCACAAATACAAAGGCATATTGTATGTCGCAGACTGGACTGGACTGGACTGGACTCGACTAGTAAAACGTGGACTAGTAAAACGAGGACTAGTAAAACGCGAACTTGTAAAACGCGGATCTGATTCCAAGCTCTTCTTTTATGCTTATGTCCTCCATTCGAAAATACGGAAAATTTACAGGAGGTTTTCGTTTTTTCACGAGAGACAGTAACTTGAAAGAAGCTGCCATCTTCCCGCAACAATTACAATGTAGTAGTGAACTTTTAGTAGTGAACTTTATTTATCTGTCGTGAAAACCTAGTGCATAGCACTAATTGGGGACACAGGGTAAAACCTTTAAAAATAAGAAATCTGGAGTCTATTTACAGAATTATTTACCTAACCTATTAACAGTTAAAATTATTTATCAATGTCCTTGAGTTAAAAGCAACTATTACAGAGCGCACATTTTTTGCATTCATCGTCAATCATGACAGCCATGTCCGTTCTCCTGATTTTGCTCTTAAATCCGTGCAGACTGTCTTCACTGCGTAACTCTTTTGTAAGTTTCGACCAGAGGAGAGGGCCATAGTATCTTATAGAGTGTTTACCATATTTTACTGTATAAAAGCGAGGGATTCTAAAATCTGCATTTCTTAGAGAATATCTTCTATCGCAGTTCACTTCTGACATAAATAGTTCCTGTATTTGACAAGGAAGTAAGTTCTTTTTTGCCTTGAACATAAGGATTGCTATGTCCTGGAGCCTTCTGTTCACCAGTGATGGAATTTCAGCCAGCTTCAGCAGGCCGTCATAAGAGAGTGATTTATAGTTGAAAACTGCTCTCAAGGCCCTCTCCTGTAGTCTTTCAACTTGTTTACGTTTGTCTGAGGCTCTGCAGAAATGCCAGATTATACTGCAGTAGGTCAAGTGAGGTAGAATGGCCGCTTTATAAAGTTGTAGTTTAGCGTAAGTGGGTATTGGTTTTCTTAGACGACTTAAAACTCCTATCTGTTGACTTGCCTTTTTACAGACTTAGGTAATATGCTCACTAAAATTTAGTTCAGAGTCCAGGGGTACTCCCAACAGTTTGATAGATTTTGATTGTTCAATGTCAGTACCAGCTATATGCAGGTCAGTTATACTATTTTTGGCCTCAGTTCCAGAACCCATAAGCATGGATTGATATTTCTGAACATTCACTTGTACCAGGTTCTCTTTGTACCATTTAGTAATTTTGCTACCTTCACTCAGCAGTTTCTCTTCAACAATACTAGCTGACGAGCCTGATGCAAAAATTTGATGATCGTCTGCATACATGGAGATTCCCTCCTCAGTTACATAAGTGAGATCATTTTGAAATGAGTTCCACAAGAGGGGACCAAAGGAGGACCCTTGAGGACAACCTCTTATTGTATCTTTCCACTGACTCGTCACAGGACCCAACTTAACCCTGTTCCGTCTGTGAGAGAAATACGTACGCAGAAGGTTGAGGGCTGATCCTGAAAAGTTGTATGATTCCATTTTCTTATTGAGCAGTGGTGGACTAACAGAGTCAAATGCCTTACTCATGTCAGAGGATAATACTCCTGCAACTTTTCTACTATCTACATCCTGCTTCCATTGCTCAACTAGTTTCAGTAATGTGGTTTCACATCCATTGTTCTTTCGATAGGCTGTCAGGCTATTGCTAAGTTTAGGATCCATATACTCTGTAAACTGCTTTCCCAATAGTTTCTCAAACAGCTTATCGAGGGTGGGTAAAACTGTAATGGATCGATAATTCTTCACTTCTTCTCTGTAACTCTCATTGCGGGCCTATGTTCACGTAAACATCCGGGCAATCTCCCATGTGCTTTGAGAGGAAAAATCGTCACGTTCATTTTCGAGAATGTTTGGTTGCTGTTTTATTGTCATTGTTTGAAAACCCTAAGCTCGAACAGTCGGTGAGTTTTCATTTCAGTTGTTAATGTTGTAATTTCGTTTGTTTTAAGCGTGTTTTCTGTTTGCAGAAAACCTCTCCTTTACTGGCGAGTCGAGTTTTCGACTCGGGCAAATGTTTCTGTGAAATAAACAACATTCTCTGTTGTTACTCTTGTGGACAGGTACCCATACCCCTTTCTTCCAGTCAGATAACCATGTCCCGTGTTCAAAGCTAGTATTGAGAATCCTGGTTAGTGAAGGAGCCAATTCCACAGCTACTAATTTTAAAATTCTGGGTTGCAAACCTTCATATCCAATTGCTTTGCGAGTATTAAGAATTTCAAGGGCACCCTTCACTTCATAATGATTTAGAGGTCTGAAACAAAAGGGATCATTTGATTCTGCCATATGTGAAGAAATGAGATGTAGACTGCTACGCTCAATAAAATGCTCCTCTGTTAAATCATCTGCCTGTTCACCTCCTATTCCTTTGGCCATGGATGAGAAATACTCAGAAAGATACTCTGCCACCACTAGCCTATCTTTTTCCAATGTACCATTAATAGATAGATGTACCATTAATAGATAAATGCAAATGAATGTTGAATTTTGGCGCGAATCTTTGATGAGATATAAAGTCAACAGACCCATTTCCGTTTCGTGTAGCAAAATAAGGGACCGTCGCTCAATACATATATGTTATTCACCAGTCGGGAGGTCCGTATTGGGAAAAACTGTGCCTGAGGTCTTGGACACCGCCCGAGGCCGTAGGCCGAGGGCGGTACTCAAGACCGAGAGCACATTTCTTCCCAATACGGACCGACCTATGCTGATGAATAACATTTTTATTTTTTTCTAACACATAAAAAAAATGATTGCCAAAAGAACCCGAATGATTTAGGGCTACAATTACGAGTTTTAACTACGGGAAAATCCTCCTTGAACTTAACAGTTTGATAGTGAGTTATAAAGAAAACAAACACTATTCAAATTAAAGAGAAAGCTTTCGCCGAAACATTATTTGTAAAGGTAATTAAAAGGCTTGCGAGAAAATTTTGAAACATTTTTTGATAAATAACTGTCACAACGTGACACCTGTCAATTGAAGAGGAAAGAAGCATACGCTTTTGAATAAACAAAAGTACTGGTGTGACAAACACACAAGAGTTAAATGATCATGCGACGATTTTCTCGTAAAAAGAAAAACACTTAGAGATCTTACGGAAAGCATTTTTTATTTCCAACGACGATTAATCTTCGAAGATTTACTTCTGTTCCGTTTTAAAATGTCACAGAAAGTCACATTGTAAGTGAATGCAAATATGTGTTTTGGAGTTGTCAGTCTGCTTGTTTGTTTTCTGTAATGGCGTGTGTAAATCGGTTTTTCTTTCACCAAAAAGCTGAAGTTAACGAGACTCCTTCTACCTAGACACAAGGGGGATTTAATGCAACTTTTATTCATCGAATTCCTGCGTTTCTGCTGTGAAATTTACGACGAAAGTGTATATTAGGATTTTGAACTGGTGCTGAATAAAATTCTTTCTTAGCCTAAACTTATAGAATCGTTTGTATCTGGCGCATGTCAAACCGTTTGTAGCCTAAAGGTCAAACAGGGATTGTCACCCACTAAGGCGTCGAAATGAATTGGCATAACATCAAATGGACAAAATTTTTAAAATTGGCTTGCCATTAGTCTTGTGATCGCCTTCGTATGAAATTGTTTTTTTTGTTGTTGTTGTTAAATCCGTTACCGTTAAGTTTAATTCGATTTACAAACACGGAAAAACATAAAAAAAATTAGGTCCGCTTTTTACAAGTCCACGTTTTACTATTCTATGTTTTACTAGTCCTCGTTTTACTAGTCCAGTCCAGTCCAGTCCCGAAATATAATATGCATTTGCATTTGTGGAAGTGTTTTGTATTTGTGGAGGTGTTTTGTATTTGTGGAAGTGTTTTGTATTTGTGGAAGTGTTCTGTATTTGTGGAAGTGTTTTGTATTTGTGGAAGTGTTTTGTATTTGTGGACGTGTTTTGTATTTGTGCAAGTGTTTTGTATTTGTGCAAGTGTTTTGTGATTTGTGGAAGTGATTTGTGATTTGTGGAAGTGTTTTGGATTTGTGGAAGTGTTTTGTGATTTGTGCGAGTGTTTTGTGATTTTTGCAAGTGTTTTGTGATTTGTGCATGTGTTTTGTGATTTGTGGAAGCGTTTTGTGATTTCTGCAAGTGTTTTGTGATTTGTGTAAGTGTTTTGTATTTGTGCAAATATTTTGTCCCTATGAGCCACCGTAGAGTTTAGTCTCGTCACGCAACGCTCCTCCCCACAAACGGCTGCTCACATTCGAACATTCCTTTCCCTTTATCGTCTTTGCACCAATGAGATCACTGACATCGTTTTTTATGTGACTAATCAGAGCACAAGAGATTGTAATCAATATCGTTTTTCCCGCGTTTTAAAATTCTGCCTTTCATCGTAGTTTCTTGATGGAGGAAACGCCGAAGAAGGTTGTTAATCTAACACTTACCACTGTCTTACAATATGCGCTTCATCGACAGCAATGGCACAGAGTTTTTCGGAATACACAGAGTTCGTCTTCATAAATCTCCAGCGTTCTTTCTTCAACCACGCTTCAGGGGATCCGTAAACTAAGGAATATTCGCCGCTTTCAACACGAGTGCGTTCACCCTCCTCAAGTGAACTTATGTTAGCTGCTTTTAGCCCTAGCTCCTACAAAATGGGACACTTGGTCGTCTATAAGGCTTACCAATAGGGAGCTTAAGCAATCACGACGAAAGGGACGACAACGACGTCAAGTAATCGTGCAGGGTCTGGAGCGAGGACGTCGTTTTTAGCGGGAAAATGAAACTTAGGCAGTGAAGTTGCTCAAGGACGACGACGTCTGAAATTTTTGTTTATTCTCGCTTCGTCAGTTTAAGAAATGACATCGTTCAGAGACCTCCAAAACCTTCTTCTCAGTCATGGATCAAATTTTCACCTATATCGGAAGTTCGAGAGTAGGTTATTCAATTCTTGAACATCAAAAGTTCAAGGAATTATTAAGCTTTAGCTTTATTTACAATAATTTACGCATGATAAAAGTTTAAAATATAAATTTTACGGAAGTTATTTGAGATTTAAATTCAGTTCTAAGTGTTGCTGGTATAAACAAACCTATTTTGCCCAAGGCTTGCCTGATTTTCAACATGCTTTAGCCTGATATGTTCTACCTTTGATGCTCCTTCCTTTGGCGAGCAAACGACGCAAGTCTGTCAATTTAATCAAATAATGTTAGCTAGCGATCGGCACAGATCAGTCGTCGCGCTTCACATAAGAATACTATTTTTTTCCCGTGTGATTTTGTCGGAATAATTTTTATGGCTGTAAATCTAGATCTTTATCAAACATTTCGAAAATAGATTCGCAAAACCTGAGAGGAATTCAAACTCATGTTGACACACCGATCTGAAGAATTCTTTGCTGTTTAAAGTGTCTCGACGGAAGAACAGCAACAAACAAAATTTTTTAGTAGCAATAAACCGGCAGTTCCATACACACAGCTTTTGACCGAACGCAGAGGTGTATTGCACTGCCATTTAAACCTTTTCATTCAATAAAAATGATAAACAGCACTCTTTCATAAAATATACTTAAATAAATTTAAACCTAACGTGGTCGCTTTCACCGCTTGACTTGACATCTGTTGTGCAGAGGAAGGAAAATGAGTTAGCGGGTCTTCGAATTTTATTTGTGTAGAAAACTGAACAGGGAGGTTTAAATCAACCGAAGAAGCGAATACAAACTCCAACCGGCCATAGACTGGCAAAAAAACGACAATAAAGCCGCACCTTTTGATGAGAAAAACTGCTTTGAAGCTGAGAAGTTCACGACAACGTGAAACTGGTCCATCTCAAGTCGTCGAAGATAAGACGACGACGGAATTCTTGGTTCGCGCTTGCGCAGTGACGTTCTCGCTACTTCCGGTCGTCGTCGTGGTTCCTTGAGCTCCCTAATGGTGAGGCAACGACGACGATATGACCAGGCTCTTGTGAGGTAAGATCAAACACGAGTGGTAGTGCTTGACACAGGAGAGATTTCCCGAAACCAGTAGGAAGATTGACAAATAAATCTCTCTTTCCCCAACTATTTTCCAAATTCCAGTTTTTTGCTGCGCATTTAAACTAGGAATTCGAAATTAATTACTAACAACATCAAACGCTTCTTCAAAGGTCGCCATTTTGAAAGCTTTGAATTCCAAGATGAAACAAACAATATGATTGGTTAGATGACTTTGGCGCGCAGAGTTCTCGACATATGTAAACCGAATGGATCAAAGCTTCGGAAGTTTGTCCACGGGGCGGAGTAGTTAACTGGAAATCACTCGGAAAAAGCTCTCTTAAGCGGAGATAGATAAGTTTGTACGAGTGACGAATTGTAACGTCTACTACGCCGGCGATGTAGCCGATTTCTACAAAGGAAACACAAACATAATCATGTCAGGTAATCGCAATCATGTCAGTGCCAATACATCGTGTTGGACGACGCCAGAGAAGCTGCACTGATTTCGACAGGTTTGCCACTATCACTTTCTCTTAATGCGAATGAATGGCCGACATCCGACATTGCATGTTAGAAGAACTTTCTATTAAATGTCACTTAACCGTGATTTGTAACTGATCTAGAAAACTCACACTACTCTCTTGATCAACCACGCGCGAAACCTGGCCGACTTGGTCATTAGCGACATTTTCCCGCGCTTTTGCGGCTGGTTACGTGTATTTACTTTGAGTTCTGATTGGTTCCTTGTGATACGTTCTTTCCCCCTGATTGGCCTTTGATGTCAGTTTGATGTGTGACATCCAATTGACATCAAATTAGCTCAATGGATAGAGCGCTGGACTGTTGTGCGGGAGGTCGAGGGTTCGAGCCATGGCCGGACCAACACTCAAGGTCTTAAAATAAATGAGGAGAATATGCTACCTTTCTATAACATCAAGAAATGGTTAGATATTCTAGTCTTCTCGAAAAGGGACGAATAAATGGAGGTCCCGCCTCCTGCAGGGTTAGGGGTAGGAGACGTTAATTTCCCACGCACGAGATTACTGTGTGATGGATGTCCTGCCCTGGGGTGGGATGGGTGGGTTTACTGGGCTCGCAGTAATTGGCGCAAGCTGTTGCGATGTCCCTGCCTGTCGGCGAATCTAATTAAAAAAAAAAATTAATAGCGTTGTATCCGTAAAGTAAATGTTACTCCTCAGCATTTAAGATACTTGAAGATGGCAGGTTAAACGACAAAAATAGTCCACTGATAATAAAAAGGTGGGAGGGTAAAATAACCCTCATTTCAAGTCAACAGGTGAATTGTGTGTGTTCAAGCTACGAGCTTGTGGGATCGCATAAAGAAACCACTCTTTAAATGTCGTAAATAGCATAGGACACTGAACAAACAGAACGTCACCAAAGAATCCATCAATCCTTCATTGTTTCAATAACTATTTAAATTGCTTTTCGTGAATTTAAACAGTGAGTTATGCAATTTGCTATTGAACTGAAATATTTATCAACTGTGGATAACACTGTATAAAGGTTTAAACCATTTCAATCCGAAAAACGAAGAGATCTTCCTAAATGAAAAAGCGAAGATTTGCAAAAAAATCGCGAAAACGAAGATCGTGGGTACCCATTGAGAGGCTCAATAAATGTAAATAAAAATAATTGGTAAAAGAAAAAAGTAACGATGCCATAACCGTTTCAGAGTTTGCTAAAAAAAAAAGAGAAAATTAACGAATAAAACCTGGTTTTACCGTGCAGATCATATCGAGCTAACCGCCTCCCGGTTAGCTCAAATGGACAGAGCGCTGGACTGTTGTGCGGGAGGTCGAGGGTTCGAGCCCCGGCCGGACCAACACTCAGGGTGTTAAAATAATTGAGAAGAATTTGCTGCCTTTCTATAACATAAAGAAATGGTTAGATATTCTAGTCTTCTCGGTGGGATGGGTGGGTTTATTGGGTCCGCAGTAATTGGCGCGTGCTGTTGCGGTGTCCCTGCCGGACGGCGAAGCTAATAAACTGAACTAAACATCACTTCTTACATAGTCATTCTCCGCAATCCACAAAGAAAAGAAAGACCATTGATTTCAATCTCTCACTCGACTAACCTTAACCTTCCAGCCCTACATCTAATTGGCTCGAACATTCATTTCCCATTACGATACTCTCTTCTGTCACTCGCAAAGACTTGTACCGCATAGTATATAATTCTGCACCAATAGATTACATTTTTTCCTACCAGCATCAATCTGTATCATAAACTAATGTTGAGTCAGTAGTACTGAAGAAAGTAAAAAACTTACCCGTGCACTAAATCTAAGTCAACCGCCCTCCATGCGATATGTGTAGCCGCCTTTTGTACGTCAGGTGGAAGACCAAGATTGGAACAAAATCTTGACTAAAAAGGATCCATGACGAGAAAAGGTAATTTACTGTAGACTCGAGTCAGGAGGCCGCGTCGGTCGATCAAAAAACATACCAAACGTGTAGCTACAACCAGTAAAGTAGTTTCCAAAGCTGATTTAACCTCTGGCACACCTTAGAGTGTGGAATTCTTGCCAGACACGTGGTATAAATGCGACACTGAAAAATTCAGCCTTGACGGTGTCGAGTTCATGGAAATGCCTTTTTCCGATGAAGCGTCAAGTCTCACCTCAATTTCAACAGAATCATTACCCATACAAATGTGGTTTTCGCTATTGATTCGGATTCAAAGGTGAATTTCCATCAAATCGATCCCAATCATGCTATCAAGCGCAAAGTGAAGCTGAAGTGAAAGCTTTGGCTGACAAGATTGAGCATATTTCTAAGTCCTGGTAAGATGATGTCAGTGTGACAGAGTCACTTAGACTTATTTTCTGCTTAAAACATGTTTGTTCTTCTGTTTATTTTATTTTCTAGAATTTTAGCGATTTTTCAGAAATGTTAGTAATGTGTTGATGTATTATTCCAGTACCTACCCTTGTCCTGTTGTGTAACTCAGTAAACACCGATTTCCCTTAGTAATTCCTGTTTCGTTGACCGCTCCTGACCCAAATTTGGTTTAAAGTTATTTTTACCTTTTCCTGTATTTTACTATAAGTTACAACCGATTGCTCGGTAAGTTCAGTTGATTTGTTGCCTTCCTGAGAGTGCCTTTAAAGCGGATTCCGAGCTATACTAGCTTTTGGTATGTTTCAGTATTTTATGTTTGTTTGAGCCCTAAGCTTAGCATGTAGTTGTTTCCATTTGTATTTTTGTAGTGATTTTCGGGTTAGAATCTGCTTAGTTTAGCCACATATTCCTTTTACCTTACTACTGTATTTTAACTATTTACTCTGACCTTTGTCACTCAGCATGCAATTTCTCTGCTATATAAACTGTAATTGTTTTGGTATTAGTAGCTGTAATATTTTGCTTACCTGCTTCCAATTCATTGTTGCTATGATTCCTGTGTTTTCAGTACCAAATTATGGGTTCATTACAATAGTAATTTCATTTTCCCCTTTCACTGTTTTATACTGTATTAGCTCAAGTTGTAATATTAAGCCTAGCTCGTAGTCTTTGTTGAATTCATGCCTCGTGTAGCAATCACTATTTTTGATAGTTTCTGTTACACAATTTCCTGTTTTCAAGTACTTTGTTTGTTTCTTTTCTTTTACTGAATTGTTTCTGTCTGTAGGCTATCCATTAGTGTTAAGTACTTTCTCCTAATCCATTTTAATCTTGTTACATCATTTAGCTCATTGGAGCTTTGTTTTCTTATTTATTGTTTAGTGTCACTCGTTCCCGTTTTTTTGTACCGTTACATCTGCTGTGTAATAAACTTGTAAATCTTCCCTCGGATCTTTTGTTCTTACGTCGACCGTTTTGGCCGTCTTACATCAGGAAAGTTTCACACTGCATGTTACGTCCTTTCTGTTGACGAACTTGGTTCGTACTACCTACACCCCCATGGCAACAAAGCTAAACTGAAAATGTTAGACGACTTCCATCGATCAGAGACCAAAGGACTAGGTCATCTTAAACAAAGACGGATACTTGGTTGAATTTTTCTCGTTCAGTGCTACAGATAAGATCCGTTTATTTCTTTTACCAAATTACCTCAAAGGTATGCTATTTTTAAACCGCTATTTGAAATATTCCTTTTCTAGAATATTCCTTCAAATAAAATAATTGACGAGGTCTAGACGAAAACCTTTCTCGGATAGACTGAACGAGGACAAATAAATCACTTTTTGGCACAGCAAACCTAATTTAATCGATAAATACAGGTTTCCAATGTTGCGAAATGCACAACATTCAGATGTTTTCACAGAATTTCCACTGAAAGGTTCTTTCAAATTTCTCAGGAGTATCAGATGTTTGTTTAGAAATATCGAGCCATTCCAAACAATATTATTGTTATTTGAATGGACAAAAACTACTCAAAGGATCGCTCGGTTGTCGACACTTAGAAATTCTACGGATTGGTCTCAAGTAGGCTAAATGCCCGGTAGTCAGAAATTCAATCCTGAGGGGAATATTCAAAGTTTGTTTGGAAATGCCAAGTGATTCTAGAAATTATTTTGTCTTTTGTGGAAGAAGAATTTTCCGAGCCTGTGTTTACCGTAAAATCGCTCGGTTTTCGACACTTCAAAGTTCTAGATGCCGTTTCCGACATCAGCAGGCTAAGAAAAATGTGTCCACTAAAAAAAAAACCCATAAAATTCTTTGAACAATCTCCTGGCATTTTTAAACACCGAATACACGCAAAGTTGTGTTGGAGCTTTTCTTTAGGAATTTGATATAAGGTTCTTAACGCCAGGCATGAAGTCTCCTTGAGACATGCCCGGAAGCCTGATTAGAACATGACCACAGAATTTCTAAATGTCTTTTCTTTTCTGTGGAATTACCTCAATGTCTCTCAACAATGATTACATGTAACATCAAAATAAATTCCCTCTCTTCCACAATTTCCATTCACGCCACTTATGACGTGTTGCTGTGGAAACAAGGTCGTCGGTAAATTAAATGCAAAAGTTTTAGCCCAACCCTCTAGCAGGAAATGATCCATCTCGTTCTAACGAATTTGTTGCGCCGCTGGTTTCCGCATTTCGCCAATCTCACTCTCCTTTTAAAGTATGGCGGAAGGCAGGCAGGGAAGTGGAGATATTATCCTTTCCGTTGGCAAAATCCGAAAACTTGCCCACGGAAACGTTTTCATGACAAATGGGAGTGGATGTATCGTAACATATCCTCAAATCCTAAGGGAAATTTCGTCCGACCAAAGTCAGACGGCAATATCGGACGAACATGGCGACTACCAAACATTCGTTGCTACTACCAGTCAAGTTGTTTCTAAAGCTGATCTAACTTGTGACGTACCTTGGACTGCGGAGTTCTTGCCAAAGAATCGCCTAAACCTCGGCAATGAAAAATTCAGCCTTGAATGCAGTTCATTTTTTGAAATGCCTATTCCCGGTCAAAAGTTGAGTCTCATCCTCTTTCCGATCGAAAAGTTGCATAAGCAAAAGAAGTTGTCACAATTTCAGAGCAATGACTTGCAACCTAATCGTGCTCAATTGTGTTATCAGGAGGAAAGTAAAGTGGTAGTGAAAGTGTCAGCTAACACCAAGCACGAGTTACTTTGTCATGTCCTTGTAGAAGATCCCCCGACAAAGAAGTTTAATCTTAATAGTTACGTCCTTTCTTTGGATGATTTTGGTTTATTCTTCCTTCACCCCTATGGCAACAAGGCCAAAATAAAAACTTTGGAAGACTTTCAGATGACAGAAAAACCAATGGGTTCGGTAATAATAAAAGAAGACGGACGCGTCGTTGGATTTTTAGCTTTCGGTGACAGAGATCAGATCCTTCCACTCTTTTTCCCTCGATATCTTCAAGGTATGCCATGATATAATAAATTTAAAATTCTTGTTGCTGTTCTTTCCATTGCCATGATTATTGGGGCCGTCAAAAAAGCCTCGATCAGGAGGAAAAATCGAAAACATGTAAGTCAGAAAAATTGCACCTGTAAACTAAGGAAATCAAACTATCCTCAATATAACTCGATTGAGGTATGTTGCACCAATAAGTGCAAGTGAACCGTTCGGTTTAGCAGTTGATGAATTCATGTGAATTTAACAGTAAAGTGTATATCGATGCTTCAGTTGGTGAAGATCGTTCATCCAGGTCACTTCGACCAGAGTTAACTCTGCTTCGACTGACACTCAATTTCCAAAGGGTGGTGTGGGATAAGGCTAACATGCATACTTCGATGAATTACATATCCTCCCATTCAATGCTCTGTTTGTTTGTTTGTACTAGTTTAGCAATGATGTGATATTGCAAAGACAGAATAGGTGCACGAATATCTAGCTATCGAGTTGCTCAGACGTTCACTAAGTGGAAGCACGTTAAGTTGTAAAAACAACGTCTTGTCGTGATTTGTTCCTGTAAGTTAAAAGACATTGTAATTCTATAATTACAACCGTCTGATGCGTTTCTTTGTAGATTACAGTGCACTATACCAAGCCGGATTGACCGAAGAAAGTCGTCCAAAGGAGAAGAATACTATTCGCGAAGGAGATCATAATCGAAACAAGAATGGTGGGAATCTCATGCTTCCATTTGACCAGAGCATAAGGGATAAAAACCCAGATTTGTATTTAGAAGAAAACGGTAAGAATCTGCACCGAGATTTTCGGGGGAAGGGATGCTTTACTGTTTTTTTTTGGTGCTTCAACAGAAAAAGCTCTAGCTGTAAGGTCGATTTAAATCAAGTTCACATGAGTCTCTCTGAGGTTTTGTTACTTGTTTGGTCAGGATTAACGTAAGTTTCTTTCATCCACTTTGGAAGGGCAGAAACCAGTCCAGCACTTCAGGAGACTTTAAATCTTAATTTTTTTTTGTCTTGTTAACACCGTTCTCCATTTTCTGCGGTAAATCTGTTGTAAGTCTATGATGCACCTAGTTCTACATAATCGTTTGTAATGGAAAGTTTGATTAATGACTCTGCATTTATGCTTTCTAATGACGTACCTAGGACAAATTCGTGGCAATGAACGTGAACCACTGGAGATGTCTTATCCTTCACACACCAGTGGTTCTTTAAACCGCATGCGCCAGAGATCTCACAGTGAGCAACCAGAGATGACACCACGGACACAAACTAAGTTATACCAGAGCCAAAGCTTGACGGAAGTAATTCCTCTTAAAGAAGGTACTGAACAACCTTTAGATCAAGCTTCACACTTTTTCAACCTCGTAAAATTCCATGGTTAGCCTAACTTTTACAACAAGCTCCTGGATGCTTTCCACGAAAAATGAAAATTTGGTTGCATGAGGACGTGAAAAGTACCTTTCAATCTTGGTACTTCCTGCATTGTTGTATCAATAAAAAATCATTTTTGAAATTTGGATATGACCTTCCAGGAACCAAACTCTTTCTCAGGAAATGTATAGAGGATCATTATGGAGAATATGCATACTGATGTTAGGGTGAAAAGAATGACTGTTTGATGACATTAGTTTTTGCCTTTTAGATACAAAGGTTTCAATGCTGGACAGTAAAATCTCCTTGAAAGGAACAATCTGCCAATCTTTGGACACATCTATCAAAGGTGTTAAGAACTGGAAGTACTTGGCCGAGCTTAATAAGGTTCCCACAGACTTGTCACCAGAATACCGTTCTAAGTCAGAAGTGATGTTTGAAGTTGTAGCATCACAAAGTCCTCACCTCTCAATTAAAGAAGTGAAAAGCTACCTAAGTGACCTCAAAATAATGGAAGTATGGAAATACTTAGAAAACCTTGGTGGTAAGTACAACAGAAATACATACAGTCAAAAAATCAGATTTAAAAAAAACTTAATCACAGAATGAACAAATGTGCTTAAAACAAGGCATTGCAAAGAACACAACTGTATTCTAATGTCCGGTGAATGCAAATGTGTGAGTGGAATATATGTCTATACATACAAATTCTAACTCTAATTGTATTTTAATAAAAAAAATCAATAAACCTCTATAACAGTAGGATATGTCGAAAACCAATATCATAAATACCATATTCATGATTCAAACATAAGTGATTATTTTTTGGAAAAATTGTGACAATGAGGAATAAATTTTTTCAATTCAAATCTGCTTTTTATGGCCTAAAACTTTTGGCCATTTTGTGGGCAGCTTTGGAATACATTTGAAATTGCAATTTCTAAATATCTGAAAGCAAGTTGTTGGTTACCTTGCAATTGCAGAATCTTGTTTTTGCAATAAATAATACAGTAAACACCCGCATATAAGAACACATGATTTTGGAGGCCAGGCTGATCAGATTCTTATTTATCGGGTGCTTAGTGAAAAATCAGCCTGAAGGTGTTCTTAAATTGTTCTTAAATTCTGTTGTTGGAATTCAGAACTGTAACAATGCAAAAAATTGCTTGAGATTAAATTAGCATATCTAATGACAAAGCAAATTAATAAATATCGTGACATTATTGTAACAATTAGCCTGCAAAAGAAAATCAACCTTATTACCAGTTAACTAGCGAACAGAACAAGAAAATACATCTAACATGAAGGGCATGTTAATGTCTTATCCATTTTATAAGAACATTTTATATTTCCAGGCTGATTTTGTTCTTATAAAAATGGTGCTTTATTTGCAAAATTTCAGCCTGATGTTCTTAATCCATGTGTTCTTATATGCGGGTGTTTACTGTAGTGAGTGCTTAGATATCTTTCCTCCAAGTGTTAAGAATCTACCTTTTTACTTCTGCCCATACTTTACTAAAAACTGGCCTTTGTTTAAAAATCAAACTCATGGAGTGAAAATAGACTGAAAAAAAATTCACGTATGGAAGACAGTTAAAAAAATAGGTCCTAGTAAAATGATAAGGCATTTTACTGAAATTTAACAGAAAGGAAAAGTTAAAAAATTTTCTTATGGTGGTTCCTAGATGTTGTTTAATTTTTCCCATTGGTAGATAACATAAAGATTGGAGAATTTTTAGAAACACAGCCTCCAATCATCCTAAGCAAAGTTTTTCTCAAGCTTGACCATCTACCAACTGAGCAATGGCACACTCTGGGACTCATCTTGGGTGTGGGACGCGACAACCTACTTCACATAGTGACAAGTTGTGCAAATCAAAATCAGAACCCAGCCCAAGATTTGATAGAAATTATTTTTCGATCAAACCCAACAATGCTGATGGGCACATTCAAGAAACATTTGTCAGATATAGAAAGAGAAGATGTGAATACCAAACTGGAAGACATGAGTGGTACGTTCAAGTTGTAATTGTTAGTAATATTTTTTCATGAAAATCTTTTAAAAATTAGGGGCCATGGAAACTCATGCAACCTGAAATGGAGGGTCTGTTTTGAATTTAAGGGGTCCAATCCTGGGTAGTACCCAATTCACCAAATTTCATGCGCATTCCAGAGACTCACAGCACTCAAAACCAGACATCTCTTCTCCATTTTTAGAAAGAAAAACGAAAGAAAGAAAGGAACCCTATTTACTGAAGGTAGAATACTGATAACTCAGTTGTTTATATAAGGGCCCTCAAAAACTGAAAGGAAATTTAAAAATATATATATACAATTCAACTATTTAGTCAAGTGGAGCCAACTGCACTGAAATGAAACAAACTTTAATGAAGGTCTAAGGCCTGTTTTAAACATCAAATTTCATATGTGCCAAACTTAATGCGAATGAGTGAGAACACTACTATTTTTGCATTAGATTAGGTTAGGCACGTATGAATTTTAATGTTTAAAATGGGCCTAAGCAAAGCAAATAGCTGGTTTTTGTGTGTAAAATTTGTACATTTGTGCATTAACGGGACCACTGGTCCTTAATGTTGCACCCAGGGGGCAGGGGATTTGTCAAGATTCCTCTGCCCTAAACCCTTGGGTATTTGATAAGATTTGAATAGGCATTTGGGCAAATCCCAGAGGGGTCCCAGGGTGGGCCCCAAGGGAAAGCTGCTGACTGATGCATTAATTCTATAATTGTCTGCAAAGTTGTAGTGCCAGCTTTCTCACTAAATAATATGAATGATGATGATAAATCAATTCCCTGGATGAAGTCAGGAGTCTGGGATCTTTGAAAATTCATAAAAAAATAGCCAAATAGAAGCAACCATATTTTTTTTAACTTTGTTATAGAAAAAACAAAGAGATTTTCTGTTAAGGAAGATATTTGGTTGGTATAAGTGGCACTAAAAATGCAGAACAGATACATTTTGGTTTCTTCTCTTTCTCCATTGTTCACTTGGAATTGAAAAGAAAAATACATCTGGATGCTCTCATGGATCACTAGAAAACCACACCCTCATTATGTCAAATTCTACACCAGTTTTCAGGCCTAAACAGCTATACAGGAATGAAGCATCCCTGAGGGGTGAAACATACCATTATTAACACATCTCAAACAAGTAAATTGATTGTCATTTTGCATACAAAGCTATTTTGGGATTCCATTAAGTGCAGATCACATCTATGCTCATTAAATTATGCATTGGTGGATGGCGCTGTGAAATTATTTTGAGATGTTTATCATCTTTTGACTTGAAGGTTATAGGTCATTTTATCTTCGGATTCAGATAATTGGATTATTTAAAAAGTAAACTGTTCTCTCCTTTAAGAAAAGACAATTTCCTCTGAGCTTTTTGATTTGCAGATTGCACCAATTAAGATATTTCTGCAAGGACAACTTTTGTTTTTTTAAAATTGCACACAATTCTGAAATGAGTTTGAGATACTCATCATCTTCTGCTGTCTTCCATAGTTCCAGCTATCAATAAATAAGTACCTGCTCCCAATGCTGTGTTTCTCTTAGCCCAGCTGTGACTAAATTGCCCAGCAGCTGGGCATCCTATCAAATAGTCTAAATACCCCACAGTCAGAAATTTTCATGCAATTTCTATCGGATGATTCTTTCAAACTTATTAATAATATGAGACTTTTTTCAGAAATGTCAAGCAATTCCAAAAGTTTATTTGTTTTCTTAGTGGATGCATTATGTGAGCTCGTGCACCTATAACATTGCTCGATTGTCAACACTTACAATTCTAGGCTTCTGATCAGACTGCTGGAGTCCTAGGGGATTTGGACCCCCCCCCCTGTCCAAATCCCCCAGCAGATTTGAACCCCTCTCTATGGATTTGGACCGCCCAACAAAACTGAATGAAAACATCACCCTAGACGTTCTGGTAGAAATAGACACATTGTAACACTTTACGTTCCAGTGCATACTTAAAGATGTTTTTAATTCAGAACATGCATATTGATGTTATCTTGTTCGCAGCACCCCGTCACAACTTAGGACCCTGAATAACAGTACAACTTCTCTCGGGTAATTCGGTGGTATTTCCGATTGGCGGGTATTTAGTCTGATTGAGACCGTGCTCGGTAGTCTGATGAAGTGTTTTTGTGGTTCGCTAAGCCATAGTTAAGCTCGGAAAATTTGTCCACTAAAAACCAAAATAATTTTAAGAGTCACTTGGGATAACTAAACAAACATCGCATTTTCTCAACAGCTATATTTGAGGTTTTCTGTGTTGTTTCCCTTCATATTAACTGAACTTGAAGCTGTTCTTACATAGGTGGGCGGTAATATGGAATGTACAAGCTCGAAGAATTTGTCTTTTGAAAAAACCAAATTGATTTTTGGAATCGCTTGACACATCTAAACACACATTTAATATTCTTAAGAAGTTTGAGGGAACGTTCCAGTGGATTTTCGGTGAAAATGTCTAACTGCCGGGCAATTAGTCTATTTGAGACCGTGCCGGGCTGCCAGGCATTTAGCCATACCTTAATAATCGATTCAGGATGATTAGAGTGTAACAAAAAGCTACGTATCACGTACCCTTGGTTAGATGTAGCTCCCGCAGAAGTTCGCCGATGTTTGAACGTAGTGGTGAGGGTGGTTCGATTGGGCGTTTGATTGCTTGCCTCACACGCTGAGGCTATTGGTCGTTGCCTCTGCGCGAGCAGGTTTCCCGTCTATCCGGTCTCAGGCCTGATCCCGTCTTATCGTATAAGCAATACGAAAACCGCACGGAGTAACTACTGTAGGCTCAACACCAGCCATGACATTGGGCATAGTGCCGGATCGTATGGAATGTCTATTGACGGCCAATCAACAAAATCGTGGCGTGCTACAGTGATTGGATGAATTCAGTCAGCAATGCAGCTGAATACGACTCTTCTGCTCCCTTGTCGATGACCTCGTATTTCAAACTTCAAGATCAACCTTGGTGTTTGTTCACTATTATCTTCATCTTTTTTGTTTTCTTTCTTTTATGACTCGTGAACGTAAAAATAAAAAATTCAAATTTTCAAAAAGATTTTCCTTTTTTAAAACAGCCCACGCTTACACCAAAAAATAGGTCTTGATATGTGGGGTACTATCGATAATCACCTTCAGACCTCAAAATCACACACAGTATACGCTTCGGCCGCCTGCGGTCCTTAAATTGTTTATCACACTGTCTTACGCGGAGCTGTCTGGCATTGAGCACAGGTACGGTAGAAGGTTCGGAAAACACAACCAAAAGGAAATATACCCGCGTAGCTTTTGGCAGCTGTGGTGAGGTAGAATTGATTGATAAAAACGATAAAAACGATAAAGCGGAAAGATGATGTTCACAGTGAATGACACAGGCATACTCAGTAGAACTCCGAGTGCTCCCGACCTACGACTTTGCAATTAGTTCGTAGTATTACGTATGTGTTCCAATGAACAAAAAGCCACTTGAAGACTAATGGTTTCACAAAGATTTGGCAAAAAAAAAATGTCGTCATGTTTACCATACACCCTGCCTAACCAAACAACGAAATTTTTTTGTGGCAGGTAAATGAGAGGTAAAAATGATATATCTTACTTGTATTAAAATTCGCGTGGTAGTCATTTTCGCTCCGTTTGAATTTCGCGCGATTTAATTTCGCGCACCTTATAGAGGACTTATTCGCACAGCTTTAAATTCGCGCGGGACATTTTCCTTGTTCGGTTTCTTTACTAGGGTTAACAGATGCAGTTAACCTTTTTGTCATAACACAATTAAAGAATACCACAGAATTCGCGTTAACCTAAAGCAAGTTTTTCACCGCCCGCTGCTGGCACATTTTTTCACGCAATTTTTTTTTTTTCGTCTGACTACAGAAGAATGTCGCATGGTTTGTTCAGTTAGGTGAAATCAACAACAGCGATAACAACAATTTATTTGTATTCCATTTACACAGATGGTATTGCATATGATAACATTAACAATAATAGTAATTAGTGAAGAAAATACAAAATAAAAAAGATATTATCCAAAAGAAACAAAAACTTCTTACATGGAACCAGAAAGAATCCCGACATAAATTTCTCGGGTTGAAGAAGATGATGATGAAGTCAATTTTTATTTCTAATTTTTGATGGTAATCTGTGTACGCATAAATAGAACGGATAACTTGCCTTTTTAAACACCAACCTCTAATTCTCACTGAAAAACTCCTTAGTATCCAGTGATACTGTTAACTGTTGTTATATTACCATATGTAATAGTATTTCGTAGTACATTGCGTAATTCTAAATTCTTAAGTTGTCAATGAAGTTAATATTTGATTTAAACCTTTTCGCGGGGATTATATTTGGCGCAGTATGAAATTTCGCGCACTTACATTGAGCGCGAATTCTAGTACTGCGCGAATTTTAATACAAGTAAGGTAATCGATATTTTTTGGAGAAAGATCATTAAAAGAGAGACAAAAACATGAAGTGTGCCATATATCTTGTTTTTTAATTTGGAAGGGCCTCCCTTCCCTCCCGTATAAAAATAAGTCTGTGGAATCTTTGGATAAATATTACATCTATTGCACGTTGGACATGTAACTTTAACCCCAACAAAGACGAGTTATCATTATGAGCGGTTATCGATTGTCATAATCTTCTCCGTCAGATTCGTTGACAATTAAAGATTTGTGCGAGGATTTGGATAAGATGCAAGTAGTAACCAGTATGTTGAATGATACTACCAATAAAGTCCGTAAAAACTACAAGAATCTGGCCAATGTCTGCGGTGTGCCCAGCGAATTATCCCAGAGCCTTCAGCCGCCTTGTGGCGAAAGTCCCACTGCAATGGTGCTGGAAGAGATTGTCAGACAAAGACCAAATTTTACTCTGTATCAGCTCTTCATAAATTTTCGCGACATGAAACGCGTAGATGTCATTGAGGGAATTTCCTTCTATTTTGTGGGTAAGAAATCGGTTTAGTCAAGAATTCATATATCTATCTTGCTTTAGGTTATTCATTTACTATGCCTGAAACTTCTTAAAGAAATGTCGTATATATTCATTTCCAAATCTCCCTCTTGAACACAACTACACAGAATTGATTACTTTTAGCCACAGCATCTCACACATTTGATAACGAATAGAAATATCTAATAAGAATTACTTCTCCGACAGTTTTAATGACAAAAAAGGCGAATCTCGTGAATTTATTTTGGAATTCGTTTGTGTAATCTTTTGGAATTTAATAGATTCTTTGTCGACAAAACTTTCCAAGTCATCCCATTTCGGAAAAAAAAAATGGACTTTGTCATTCTGACCTCATCCTTCGTCAATTCATGACGCGCTTGAATAGAAAACTGTGAAAAGCACTTCCCCCGCGCTCAAACATCTGTCTGATTCAGTTGTGTGGGGCGTCAATAGGTCTCAAAACTGGGGAAGAATAGACATGAGACTGAATACTAATTAATCTACTGCCTGTGTGGTTTTTCACCAGAGGAAGACTTTCGCAATATGAAGAGAGAACTGAAGATTGGCGATGAGTAAATTGCCATCCATGCAGGAATCCCCAACATGGAAGACAGCCCTACTCGATTTCTTTCACAAGAGCAACTGAATATCGAAGAGAGACCATACGAATTTTAAAATCAGGTGATTTCTTTCCCGGCCCCATCTAAAGCACCTGTACTAAAATGTATGAAGTAAAAAGAACTTAGCGTTTGGTTGAAGGATTTTTGAGCACTCGACGGAGCCAAAAAAGACGAGTGGTAAACTCAGCTTTGCCGCTTCCGTTTCACGACTCCAGCAGCTCAAAATTTAAGAAAAAGCCCGCTATGCAGGCTGAAATATTTGAATATGTGTACTAATTCAGAGATTATTTCATTTTTCTTGCTTTAAAAAGTTGTTTCCTGAATACCGTTTAGCCATGCCTCTTGGATGATAATAGAAGCAGTGATTTTGTGGTCAATTTTGGCCTCAGTGGCAGGTTTTAGATAGGCCTCCTAAATAATTTTTCAGAGCGTTTACTTTATAATCGATTTGAGAAAATATTTTTTGGATCCGGATGGGTTTCGACAATTCTACTGAAACAGTTAAACCCACGCAGCTAGTATGAATAATCATCTCAGTGAGACGAACAAAATTCGTGCCTGGCTCAGGTTTAAGATAATGGGGTGTGTTAGAAGATATTTTTCTAACACTCCTAGTACAGTTGATACTTCTTCATTCGTTTTCTGCTAACTCTACACAGCTTAATACGCTACCTAAGGGTCTAACTCAGCTCTGAGTGAGAATATTGGTCACCGGCTTATAAAGGTGACACTGACTAAGCTGTCAATCTTCGTGCATCGTCATTATTTCTCTCTTAGCTAGCGAATCACGTTAGGTTACGGAAACGGTTCCTGCATACTAAGTATGTACCTTCGAGATGTTTACGCTCACAAATCATTTCCTATCTTAAATTTCGTACATTTCCAGTTTATTTCTGCTAAAACGAAGACAAGATTGGCAATATAAAAATTATAGACTACTTATTGACAGAATTAGAATCATACTTAGAAAGATATCTTAAGAGAAAATAGCCTTTGACGACTGTTACATAACAACAGAATAAACAGAAAATTCGGAGGGAGGGGCCTACCCTAGGAAGCGCCTCTAAAAGAGCTAAGCCCTGTTCTTCCTAGACGCCAATTTTGTCTTTCAACATGTGCCTCTTCCAAAGTTAAAAGCAAAACTACACCAGGCGATGTATACCAGTGGCTAAATTGTTATATTCACAGTATTCACTACAGGAAAATCTGACGAATAAAATGTTATTCAGTTTCATGTTACTTGTATCCTAACCACGAGACACAAATTTTAGCTTTTCTTTAATCCACCAGTGGGGAAATTACTTCCTTTTGTCTTGTAATGGATTGTCCATGCGTTATATATCTGTTCAGCATTGCTCATTTTTCGTATTGCCAACAAGAAAGCCATGCAAAATTCTGAAACCTTACGCATCTTCAACAAAAAGACCACAGACAGAGAATAAAGGCTGATAGTTTCTAAAGAAACTGTTTGGGGCTGCGTCGGTGGGGGTAACGAAATAATTTGAAAATATCAACAAAGTTGAAATGCTAAATTGGCCACTGTTACGGTTATAAAAGCTGACGTTTCGAGCATTAACCCTTCTTCGGAGCGAATAGAGGAATTGTGGGTTGTGTGTGATTTTAAAGGCAGAAAGTGGAGCTACGTGATTGGTGGGAACATGGCAACGAGAAAAGCGCGAATAAATTAGTGGAATAAAAAGCGTCCGTTGATACCTGTGGGATTTAGACTGCCGGTTTGAAAGATGAGCTTTTGTTCAAGAGTTTTGGGGCTTTCCGTGCTACCTAAGTGTAAGGAGAGACCGCAGATTGCCATATGTTGCTTAGAATGATTGGGTGAATTAAAATGTCTAGCGACTGGTTTCGATGTATCCTTGTAATTCCTCTCCAGGTCGCGAAGGTGTTCTCGGAATCGGTCACCTAGTCTTCTGCCTCTTTCGCCGATGTAGATTTTTTGCAATAAGTGCAAGTTATGCAATAGATTACATTGGCGGAAGTGCACGTAAAGTGATCGGTGATCTTAATGGATCGTTTGGGTCCCGATATTTTCTCAGTGTTGTGAATGAAAGGACACGTTTTGCATCGTGCACGAGCGCATTTAAAAGTGCCTGGTTGGTCATTAGTCTGAAAAGAACTTCTGACCAAAAACTTGCCTATGTTTTTGTCGCGTTTGAATGATGACACAGACAGAGGAAATCATCTTTCAAGGAATTCTCTGGATGATAATACGGGCCTTAAGCCCAAAAGGTTTTTGAGACGCGAAAGGCAGCCGGAAGTAAAAGTTCTCGTTTCCAGTACTCATTGCACCTTTTAGGTTCGCATAATTTGGTTTAAAATGCTAAAATGATGACTTTTCAACCGATTTGATGAAGTCAAAGCGCGTCAGTATTAGTTCTATTCTTAATGACATATTTTTCCTCCAGCAATACTCACAATACTTAAATATGGATTGGATGAAAGCATTCATTTGAAAATAATCTCAATTAAAAGAGAATAGAAGAGTTTTATTGCCGTTGTGCCAACCTTTTTTGTTGTTAGTGTCGTCAAAATTTCTCGAAATAAACCTTTTTTTGACATAAAGCTAGTTTTCCCGCGTGCTGCCCAAAATATTTGATGGATAGTTGACGCGAAAACCTCCATTAACGCGATATTATAATCAGACAGTTGTCTTTGGACGTAATCTATCCCTCGTGGCCCACTGTTCGCTTTTCGTGACACATGCAGATGAAAATTGCGCGTCAAATGGAAGCTTCAGTTTCTTTATCACCGGATCAATTTAGATGCATTAAAAACGCAAACAAAGGAAGATATTTATGAATTAATTTCCTTCAATATTCGCACCAACTTATCTCATTCTCGTGGTCTCTCGTTTTCCAGCGCTGACCCTTACAAACTTACATCTATTAAACAGTTTCCTTCTCATCCGGTACTCATCAGTTAATTACAACCTAATTTCCGTACTCTAATGCATCAATCAATTCGAAGCTTTAACACCCCACTTCCCTGAGCATTTTAAGATTGGTTTGTTCAAATCCCCCTCCCCGGCCAAAATTGTCTTCAAATACTCTCTATAAGCGGCCGGAAAGGTGATACACGCGTATTCCATTCGACACTTCCATGTCAAATTCCCCACCCCATCCAGGCAAGGTTCAAATTCCCCAAATTCCCGAACGACAGTCAAACGGATGTTGAAGCTTCGATTCGATCGGTGCATAATGACCTCATTATATCCGTACTTTTTGGAAGTAGTGCATTCCTAAAGTAAAAGTATCAGACTCAAATTGGCAACTTATGAGCAGATGATCGAAACCACAAAGGAGGGATAAAACTGGGAAATGAAGGAATGAGGTCATTATGCACCGATCGAATCGAAGCTTCAACATCCGTTTGACTGTCGTTCGGGAATTTGGGGAATTTGAACCTTGCCTGGATGGGGTGGGGAATTTGACATGGAAGTGTCGAATGGAATACGCGTGTATCACCTTTCCGGCCGCTTATAGAGAGTATTTGAAGACAATTTTGGCCGGGGAGGGGGATTTGAACAAACCAATCTTAAAATGCTCAGGGAAGTGGGGTGTTAAAGCTTCGAATTGATTGATGCATTAGAGTACGGAAATTAGGTTGTAATTAACTGAGTCTGATACTTTTACTTTAGGAATGCACTACTTCCAAAAAGCACGGATATATTCGTACCCCACCCTACTAATGAACTACATTCGTTTAAACCAGGTTTCAAATGACCTTTATTATTTATAGTCTTTATTAAGACCCTCCACAACACAAAACTGCGCTAGTTGATTATTGATTGTCGATCTTAACTGTACACTAATGCAAAACGGGTTCTCAATTTCAAAGCAGATCATCGAAAACATCTTAAGGATCAAAAAAAATTTGCAAAGTTTACACATTCGAAGTATCGTTAAACTAAACGAACAAATTTATTTGACGTTAATCGCATTTAATTCTAGTAGCTCGAAAATTTTAATTAGTCCAGTCGAAACTCTGAACTCATAAAAATACTCGTGAATCTAATCCCCATTCACACCAAAGCCTAAACATGCTTTAAAGCTGTTTTGTTAAACATGGTTTAACACAACAGCTCCATAGAAGCTGCTCAAATCGATATTTGGTTGACTTCAAATGTGGCACATTGAAAATACAATTTAGCAATTGCTTGAATCTTGTGGAAATTTTAGTTTTTCAGTTCTCTGCTTCTGATTTTTATTCAGTTAAACCTGGTTTAACTAAACAAGTTTTCTGGTGTGAATGGGGCATAACTCTATAGTTAACACTAAAACTGAGTCTTTATCAATTACTGGAATGAAGTCTACAAGAATAAGCGAAATTTATCGCCGTTTTCCTTAGTAATTTACGTACTTCCTTTCCTGAAGTATCGCTCAGGTCTTAACGAGCCTTGCCCATGGCTTCTTTTTGTAAGCCAAAGCAACTGCTACGTTCAATACCGAGTCATTTCTTACTAGTAAAAATGTTTTATTTTTAGTTGATTTACTGAACTTCTTGAACAATGGAATGGACAAAATTTTACAAATATGTGTTTCGTTTACAATCCAAAGAATTATTGCACAAATAAATAACATCTAAACATCAAAAACGAAGGGAAGTGGCTACAAAGATCAAAGGTTCGGAAGTTTGTCCACGGGAGTAGTAAACTGGAAGTCACTCGGAAAAAGTTATGCTGCACGAAGATAGATAAGTCTGTACGATTGACGAATTGTAACGTCTGCTACGCCAGCGATGTCGCCAATTTCTACAAAGAAAACACAAATATTGTCATGTCGACTAATCGCAGCCATGTCAGTGCCAATATATCGTGTTGGAGGATGCCAGAGAAGCTGCACTGATTTCAACAGGTTTGCCACCTTTACTTTCTTTTGGTGCGAATGAAATAGCCAACAACCGACATTGCATGTTAGAAGAATTCCGATAAGTGTCTTTGTCACTGGTTCTACTTAACTATTATTTGTAACTGATCTAGAAACTCACACTACTCCCTTGATAAACCATGCGGGAAACCTGGACGACTTGGTCACTAACGACATTTTCCCGCGCTTTTGCCGCTGGTTACGTGTATTTACTTTGAGTTCTGATTAGTTCTTTGCGATAGCTTTCTTCCCGCTGATTGGCCTTTGATGTCAATTTGGTTAATGACATCCAATCAAAAGGCGTTTCATCCGCGAAATAAATGTCACTCCTCAGCATTTAAGATGCTTGAAGATGGCAGGTTACCCCTAAAATTTCGTTTAAATTTTCATTTCAGCTTAGTCCATAAAGATTTGATAAAAAGGTGTTAAACATATCTTATTAACAAACCGCGAGGGCCGTACTGGGAGAATGTCGGCCCGCGGTCTTTTTTGTACGGACCTCGCTACGCTCGGTCCGTACTGTCAAGACCTCGGGCCGATATTCTTCCAGTACGGTCCCGAGCAAGCTTAGTTAATAAGAGATTTATTATACGACTGAAGTTCAAAGGGAAACAAGTGCGGTATCATTCGGGACCATTCGGGACAGTGCCCGGTCCAATACTGAGAGAATATTGACCGGCAATAGAGCATTTTGATTGGTTGATTTTAGTTATTGGCCCTCTGACTGCCCGAGTCGTGTAATAAGATTAAGTAAAGCATTTAAACCTTTCTGTGACCTCTTTTCGTCCGATGCTTGAGACGCCATGTAAATTGCAGCAGCCGCAACTGAAATGGGACTTCGACTAACGAGAAATAAAAGAACATTAAAATAATTGGTAAAAGAAAAAAATTACGATCCCATAACCATTTTAGGGTTTTCTAAAAATAAAAGAGTAAATTAACGAATAAAACCTGGTTTAACTGTGCAGACCGTATCACTTCTTATATAGCCATTCTCAGCAAACCACAAAGAAAAGGAAGATCGTCGGTTGAATTCAACCCGAACTCGATTAACCTTAACCTTCCAACCCTAAAAATTATCTTGTGAATTCATTTCCCATTACGATACTCTCTTCTGTCACTCGCAAAGACATACCGCATAGTAAATAATTCTGCGCAAATACCTTACATTTTTTTCCACCAACACCAGTATCATAAACGAACGTTGAGTTAATGATACTGAATGAACTAAAAAAACTTACCCGGCACCAGATCTAAGTCAACCGCCTTCCGTGCGATGTGTGGCAGCCTTTTGTACGTGAGGTGGAAGACCAAGATTGGAACAAAACCTCGACTAAAAAGATCATAAGCCGAGAAAAGTTAATTTACTGTAGACGTGTAACGATTGATTGTTTAATGATTTTTATGTGAGTGTAAACAGGAGCACGCTGACTGGCTGATCAGTGAGCTCGCACTTAACGGAGTGGAGGTCTTTCTCATTCTAGGATGAGAGAGATAAAAGGAAGAGATGTTTTCACAGGATAACTGTAACGCTGCTCTGTCAATACGTCTTCAGTCTCACACATTTTTCAAAAAGCGGGAAAACGGGGATAAGAGAAGGCGCGTAAACTAAAAAGAAGGCTAGGAAATCCTAACTGAGAACCCTGCCAGTTTCATCGGGTAGGTGAGTCAACGTTCGTTAAATAATTTTGCCCTGAGGCAGTTTTTACCAGACATTATTTTCTTCCATTTCCCAGGTCAGGGTTATGAGTATAAAACACATGGCCTTTGATAGGAGGTAACTCTTAGGGGTGGGGTAAGAGGGTTAACACATGGCCTTTGATAGGAGAGGCAGTGGTCGCTGAGGGTAGGGTGGCTCTGGCATATTTCATTTCACTGGGACCTCGCCTTCCTTTATTATCCCCTGGAAGTCTAGTCTGTCCAGGCTCACAAGGTTTTTTTTTTTCTTCGGCGAAAAGTGCGCGACAAGGAAAGCTGTCTTAATTACCTCCCTATATCTATAAATTTGAAACAATCATTGTTTGAAGTACCATGACGAACATAAGCTTTGGAAAAAGGGAATTTAACGATTGGCCTGAAAAAGTTCATTTCATATCCAGAGGTAATTCTGTTAGTTCTTCCTTTTTATTCAATTTAAGACTTGGTCTGGTGATATTAATATGTTAGTGACTGCACTACATTCTTGTTGTCTGCAATCTAGATTCTCCTTATCCCAAGACAGTTGCAGATCCCACCTCCCCTGAGCACAAACCAACTCTTCGAGAAAGACAAAGCAATTCCCAACATAGGATGGATAGAATTGCACCAATGCGACCTGATGAGGTCTCCAAAGGGAAGGAACATGTCAATGCAGGTAATTTTCAATTGCTGAGAAACATTCCGACATGTAGTCTATTTTGCAGCTATTCTTTAGGACGCTCCCACAAGGGTTATACATCACATTATGAACCCAAAGAATGGCTGCAAAGGAGACTATCAGACATGGATAAAAACACACATGCTAAAAAATCCCCTTTGTGGTTACTGGCATCTAAAAAGCCAGTAACTATAGTGGGTGTGTAAGTAAGCCAGACGTAGCCTTTTCAGAAAATTTTAGAGCAATCTGACACAAATAACTAAAAAAAAAGCACTGGCCCTACTCAAGTTCTTTCAATTGATTTTCACCATTAACACAAAAGTTTTTATTTAAAAAATGCTTTACTCCGTGCATAAATATCACATTCCAATGTAACAAAGTTTTGAGCTGCATGACTCTGAATATTGCTATGATCATGGTAAATCTGATGTGAAACTCAAGCTATGACAACAAGCAAAGTTTATTGGCTGATTAATCTAATTATTTTACATTGTAGTCACCATCTGTCTTCTCATTGGCTAAATGCTCACGGTTAATTCTGGGCAGAGTTATGTTCTGGGAAACAGCGCAACCTACAGATTATTCACTAATCTATACCTACAGATTAGTGAATAATCTGTAGGTTGCGTGTGCAATGCATGATTTCCGATGGAGAAATGTCGAGTTCACGGACCGCAAAGTAAGAATGGCTTCTCGATTTGCTTCATCGACCCAGCAAGAAATTGAGAAATTACTTGAAGATAAAGATTCGGAAAATACTAAAAGATCGACAAAAGTGGGGAAGGAACTGTTCTACGAATTCCTTAAAGAGGAAAATATCCAGGAGCCACACGACAAAAAGGAATCAGCCCAAGTGAAAATTTGTTTACCACACAGTTGTACATTTTTAAGTGTTCGGAAATAAACTGTGTTCGCTGCAATAATGCATTTGGCATCATTTTCTTAAAACAATGTATAATAAAACAATTATTGGATGAGGTTTTTGTGATATCTAGAATAAGCAAGGTCTCGGTTAGAATTATCAGCCTCAGCCTTCAGTTTTGGCTGATAACACTTACCTCGACCTTGCTTATTCCGGATATCACAAAAACCTCATCCAATAATTGTTTATCATCTCATGTAAACAATAACTGCTGGATCAAACAGTGATTGAAACACTTTCTATAATTATGTAATTCAACTTATGACATTCATTGCCATCTCTCCAGACTTTTTAGGAGCTCTTGAGCAATCTCACAAAGTGAGACTCAAAAGACATCAAGATTTTCTAAAGATCTTTCAATGGACTTTCATCAGTATAATACATTCATTTGATAAAAATAATTAACTCTGTTTGAATTAAAAGCATATTTCAGAAAAACAGATTTGAAGTTAGCAGGACTATACCAACTCAAATGTCCCTGTAACATGTTAAAACAGTAACAACATGTCCTTTCGGGGTATTTTTGTTTTGTTTTGTTTTGTCTTGTTTTTGTTGAATTCAAGGTAGGAATACCCTTAATTCTTTCTAAACGTCATCTTCAGGTTCATACGTGGAAAAATTAATCGTCAGAAAAGAACTCATCATGGATGTGCTCTCCCTCTATTTGGATAGATCAATCTATCCAAAGTTCAGAGGTGCTCCACTCTTCGCACAACGTTGGGAGCATCTTGCAGACCAATGTAAAGTAGACGTTAAAGTAAAAAAGCAGTGTGGGAGCTTTGCTCATCTGAGCCCAAGTGAAGCTATGTTTGAATACTTGTGCCAATCTGGGAAGTCAGTTACAGTTGGAATCCTGAAACAATACCTCCTGGAAATTTCAAGAAAAGATGTTCACGATGAGCTGGCAAACAATCAGGATTTGCTTGGTATGAACAACATAATTTCTTGCACCCTTGACGCACAATGACCATGTACTGTACTTTTTAAATTCACCCATATGTTTTGGTGTGCTTATTTTTGTACACGAGGGACTGAAACCAGAGCTGTTACAACTCTTCTTGTCCTCTCCTGATATAAACCATTTTATGCTAAAATGGGGATTCTTTGTAATTATTTTCACAATTGTTTTCCAGATGATGCCAATGTGAATGACCTTTGCGATAAACATCCTGAAACACTGTGGAATGTTTGTTTAAACCTCGATGACATGCGTTCTGTCAGTCACTGGTATCACTTAGGTCTGAAGATAGGTATCAATGGTGAAAGACTCAAAAGCTTTAAGGATCCCTCTGAATTTAGCCCTAGCCAGGCAATCTTAGAAAAGATCGAGACACTGAGGCCACAGCTTCCATTAACAGAAATGCAAATGGTTCTGAAAGAATTGGAAAAGTGGATACCAGGCATAGGCAATGTGCTGAATGATTTACTAGGTAATTTAAGAACGAAATCTAAACATAATTCTCACTCTATATCTTATGTGAAGGAAGGAAGTAAGATTCAACATTTGATAAGACAGCTAATTCATTTAATTCCTTCTTCTATTTTTCAGGGTTTTTTTGGTCAATCACTTTTGGTTAAGCACTTGCCTTAGGTTCTATTTAAAACAGTATGAATCTCCTCTGCTAACAATACTGGAGAAAAAAGTCTGAGAAAACTCAAAACAGTTATGGTATATTGACATCGTGAGGTGCTTACTGTGACCGAGGCAGGTTCTGATGTTGTTATTTGAACAACGAGACAGACTTGGAGCCACAATAAAATTTATTTATACAGGAAAGTACAAAAGAAGTAATACTGATTAAAAGAAAGGGTGATTGCAAGCTAAAAGAAATAATAAATGACAAATAGCAAATCAATAATTCAAAATAATGAAATAAAACAATTAGTAAAAAATACAATCCATTGTCATACAATAGCAAGGCACTAACACGACAATTTTAAAGCATTGCATGACAGAACAGTAATCATTGTGTGACATTTAAAAGACTTAATCCTATTAACCAAACATAGAACTATTGAATGGTGGGCTATTCTTCGAATTATACATGAAATGACTGAAAACAAGTCAATACTGATAAAACAATAGCTCAAAACAACATAACATTAGATAAGATTAATTTCAATCACAATTCTATATTATTTTCCCTTTGACTTAAAAACTAGGAAGACTGGCAAAATCTCTTTCTGTGATAGGACAACATCTGTCATTACTGATGAACTAAACAATGAAGACTGTAGTGAAATATCTGATTTCACCAATGAACTTTAAGTCAAGTATACAGATAAATGCAATGTTCTGAAAGCTGAATGCAATCTTGACACATTTTGAACATGAATCAACTAATATAAGGATTCAAGCAAAGACTAAACAATTGGATTGAGATAAGTACACATGAACCATATTATTCTTGAACTCAAACTGTAAGACATACAATAATAGGTCAAATGTGACATACCAAATCCTCAGTAAAATAGGGCACTAACTTGAGGTTACACGTACTGGAGTTACTTTTTTGTGACCAAGAGGTTCTGGGCTTGTAAGTGCTGGTCTTGACACTCTGAGCTACTGAGTTAAACTAACTGTACTTCTTTTATGAGGAATCGAAAAATAGCAGGAAATTCTTTAAAATTTTGGAAGTTAGGTGCAATCATTCTAAAGGAAATTTAGCAGCAAATCCTGTGTTTTGGATGATTTGGTTATCATAGGAAATAGTTAAGTGTGATGGTGCAACTTAAAGGAAATTTATGATGCAAATCCTGTGTGTGTGATAATTTGATTATCATAGGTAATAGTTAGGTGTGATGGTGCAACTTAAAGGAAATTTATGATGCAAATCCTGTGTGTATGATAATTTGATTATCATAGGAAATAGTTTCTGAAGATGTAATTCTAAAATTACAACAAAAAATATTGCAATGTCATGCACAATTGTGAGCCTGGTCACATTACAATTCAGTTTAAAAAATGGAGGTGATTGCTCAGAGTTCAAAAAGCAGAGCAGATAGTATACCAACGTACATGCTGGAAATAAGACGCTGTTCCTAGAAAGACTTCATCTTGAGTGACAGTAACACACACTGGATAAGTGAAGGATTACATGTAGTTGTATAACCAACCTGCCTGTTGGTCAAATTTAAGGAGACTCTTTAAGTTTCTCAGTCTGACAAGTGTAGTATTTTTTATATGAGCTACAAGTAAGAGAAATGTTAGAAAAATTGTCATTCTAACTTAATTTTCTGTCATTAAGCAATAGCTTACTGAATAAACACAAACCTAACTCAAATACAATGATTCGAAATATATGAAGTTCATATATTTTTGAACTGCGGTATTAGATACGTATGATGCACGATCCTCGCAGTAGATAGCGCTATTTAAGCAATAGCCAAAATCAGACCTGAAAAAAATCAGGCCTGTACGGGACTCAAACCACTGACCTCTGCGATACTAGTGCAGCGCTCTACCATTTGAGCTAACAAGCCAACTGGGAGCAGGCCGTTAAGTTGATTCGTAATAAACCCGTGAAAGTGATAAATCCTGACTTCATATTTCGAATCAACTTAACGGCTTGCTCCCAGTTGGCTTGTTGGCTCAATTGGTAGAGCGCTGCACTAGTATCGCAGAGGTCAGTGGTTCGAGTCCCGTACAGGCCTGATTTTTTTCAGGTCTGCTTTTCACTATTGCTTAAATAGCGCTATCTACTGCAAGGATCGTGCATCATACGTACAAACCTAACTGTTAAGAAAAAATTCAGTTCATTGGTTATATTGGAGTGGGGGTTTACTAGAAAAAGGAAATTTCCTTAAGTGCATTCTTGAAGATCCACATTTGTGATCTACCATGAATAATTATAATTGATATTTGCTTTAACTGTAGATCCAAGTAGTACCATTAAGACCTTACTGGATGAGCTAGATGTTGTGGGAAAATTGACAGCTCTTTTAGACATTGAGGAAAGAGCTTGGATGCAGTTTGGTTGCAAGCTGGGGATGAATAGACTAGAGTTAAACAGTCTAAGGGAAGAAGGCCCACCAAGCCCTACAAAACTATTGATGAAACACATTGTTGCTAGGGAACCAGACCTTACCATGAAGTTTTTCCTGGGAGCCCTGGCAAACATCAAACGCTTTGATGTCATAAACGAGCTCAAAAAATTCTTTGTTGGTAAGATTATAGCTTACTTCAGGATAATTATTAAACCATTACCTGTCCTTAAAATGACAATTTACATCAGAAGTTTGGTGGATTAGGCAAGATCCCAACTGAGAATTAGGGAATGCAATCTACAGTTTCTAAATAAAACTTGAACAATTTATACCAAGATTCAAAACTATTCGGACCAGAGTTTTGAAATGAGCATTATTTGCAGCAATATCAAGACAAAGTCGTGATTTTTTTATGACAACAAATCCTGTGCTGTTTTTTGCATTGACATCAAAGTAAAGATAGTGGCCACTCTGACAGACTCAGATCTGCAGTGGTAGTTACTGTCAAAGATTTTTTTTTTTTAAAAAAAAACCTACATTTAGGGAAAGCTAAAAATGTCAGAAAAATAGGACAAATTTACTTTATATCTGATCTTATAATAAATCTTAATATATTTTTTTCATATTTCAGAAAATGATATAGACAACATATTGAGGGAAGGAAACCACTTACAACAAGATAACATCTCCCTACTCTAAGTGCTTTTATTTAAATCAACACAGAAAGATAGTACCTTCAAAAAAAATACAATCTAAGCCTACTGCTAAATGGTACACAGATTGACGACTTGTTGTATCAACATAATTCATTAACAGGAAACCCATCACAAATAGAAAAACTTCACATTTTTGTATTTACTAAGAAGACTCTGTTTAAGTACAGGAAAGATAGTGGTGGGTTAACATTAGTCCACAATGATAAAAAAGAAAAAAAAAGCATGGAAATAGTACATAAACAGGAGAGTGGGACATCAAAGGTAACGGGAGATGGAAGACTAAAAAGAGGGTTCCCTAGACCTTTTTTTAAAACTTAGTCACATTAAAATACTTGGCCTTATCACGCAAAAATAACATCCAAAACTATTTCACATTCACATGAAATTCAAGACAGTTGTGTTTCAAATTCACAAATCAATACTTTACTCTATCTGACCTGTTTACAAAGCTGTTAATCTTCCAAGTTTGACTCTGCAAAATCACATCACGCTTAACTAAATGGTTTACAAATCACTTCCAATTCAGCTCTTCATTCATGGTTTGTTTAAATAAAATTTTTTTCACATAAACATGAAAAGATTTTAGAATCTTAAATCACAATTCACAAATCAAAAAAATTTAAATCATGATTCACCAAGAAAAAAGAGCACCTGATCACACTTCATGTAAAAAGTCTAGGGGAACCTCTAAGAAACAATTTTTGAGGACAAATTTTAGTATAAGTATTTGTATACTATAGTTGATCAGTGATAACGTTGTGGTTAGGACTTTTTCAGGATTTTACTTTTTGCCAATTATAAGATAGCTTCGATTAGAATAAAATTTAAAAAAAGGAATCGAAAATGTTATAAAGAGGGAAAAACTTGAACCACAATATAAGATCTAAGTGCTTACTAATTATTTTTTGCATAACTCCTATTCATTTCTTTCATCCTTTATTTTTTCATACCTCCTTGTTAGTGTTTTTTTGTTAGCATTTTCTTTGCCAGTTAAAAGTTTTTTCCATGTTTCTAATACCCCACATTATTTCACTGTTCTTTTGTATTTAAAGCCAGTTTCTTCTTTGCATAATCCCTTTTTAAAGTCAGTTTATCCACAGTCACACTTGTCACAGTTCTCTGTTTTAAAAGTATTCCAGTCATTCACCGCTGCAGATTTAATATCAAGCATTATCAATGTAAGTATGTTTGCTGTTTCCCTTTATTTGTATCATTTTTTCATGTTTGTAACTTGTTTATGTTAGTTAACTTCTTTCTCTGTTTTTAGTTTCAAACTACTTCTACTCCTACTTATGCTAGTATTTATAGATATTCAAGTTGAAACAACAACATAAGAAGATATTGAATAAAGCAACATTGGATTCTTGATAGCTGGTACTTCTATTCTTTAATTTGCATTCTGTAACAAGCATGAGAAAATCTTAAGTGAATGTAGTAAAATGTAATGAAATCCTGTGATTATCCAATAGTCATAACATGTTGACAAACATGGGATTGGACAAGTCAGACAAGCTTATTACTCACTAGGAAATTTCACAGCTACCTCACCTTCAATCATATTCCTGTCCTATGGATCATTCATCAAATAATTTCTTTCAAACTCTCTTCACTCAAAACAATCACATCTGGAGAGCTTAAATGTGTGCAAATTGACCATGCAGTTGTAAGGTCTAACTGAGTGCTAAATACACAGTAGACCCATGAGGAAAAAGATCAGCTGGACCCCAAGGCTGTAAAATGCTGGAAGATACTGGAATTTTAAATTTGTTATAGATTGATGTTGTAATATTCTGTTGCTCTGCAATTAACTGTTGTTGTGTTACAATAGAAGGGTGCCCATGGGTGTATGTAATTTCATAGTTAAATAATATCCAAACTTACTGGTATTATCTAGTACAAATCCTTATATTTACCAAAATTATCTCATTTAGGGCCTTTCCACACTAGAAGACAAAACTAAAATTGTCCTGACAAAACCAAAGGACAAATTCCAATGAGCAGCATATGGAATCCAACTTCAATTTCCAGGATTCATCCTTTGTTGTTTTGAAGTTTAAGCATCTCCAAGTTTGCAACAAATTGACAACTATTGCCTTCCTATTAAACTGATTACAGTTCAATTACACACTTGTCGTGGCTCTTATGACAAACAATCAACAAGTTTATCATGGTTTTGTTCATATAATGAATTTTGTCCAGTTTTTATCCAAGGCAAATTTTGTCAGCCGTACATTTGAGGATTTGTCCACATTCCCCAAAATTTGTCAAGTCCTAACAAAACATCTGCACTTGTAAAATGTTGGTGCTGACAGAAAATTTGTCTCAGTAAACAATTTTTTTTGCCAGTGCAGAATGGCCCTTATACTCATTCTACATAATATAAACTATGTTTGATATTTATCAGCACATAATTTTGTACTTCAATAAATGTAAAAAAAAAATGAACATTTTGTATATTCAACATTAATTAAGGAAACTTGTCTTGCTTGTATAATCTGCTGTTAAGGGAACCCATGTAATCACAGTGATTTTATATGAAGTACCTTGTGTAGCTGGCATGTGGAGCACAGACTAGCAGAGTCATTAGAGGCTTGGGATGGGAAATTGGAGAAGTTGTCTGAAGGAGTGTCACACAAAAATTCATCAAGATATATACCAAGCAGTATCTCCGGATAAAATAATAAAAGCACTCGCTCTGGACACCATATATGGAAAGGAAAATAGGATACCCAATCTTTTGAGTATCTGCCTTCTCAGCTGACCATATTGACTGATGCCATCATTGCATTCATGGAGACTGTTGTATGGTTGCATTTGATTTAAATTGTCATATGCTGGGTCCAAAAAGTATTTTGTTCTCAGTAGCTGTGCTACAAATGCTCAGTGTAGGCTTGTGAATTTGGATAACAATCAGCAATGATGTTACTAAAGACAGGTTGAATACTTGTCATCACAACTGAATTTGACCTTAGCAACCTTTATGACCTCTTTGGGTCATAAGTTCTCTGTGGGACCAGTAGGTATTTGTTTGTAGGACAGTAAAGCCATTTGATTGTGTCAGCAGTCCTTATCATTAGATTAGTCCTCGCGACGATGTTTACTTTCCTCTTTCCTTCTAATTAACTATAAACCAATTTCATAAATGGCTGCCGGATTAATATTCTTTTGTTTAAATTTAAATTAGCCCTACTGGCCTCGTTCTCCAGTACAAAATTCAAAGGAATACATTATCTCAAGCGAGGCCAGAAGGGCTAATTTAAATCTAAACAAAAGAGTACTTATACGGCAGCCATTTATGAAAGTGGTCTATGGTGGTCTTCCACCTTGATCTTACTATAAAAGCACATAACTGTTCACTGAGGTGCCAAAATTTTGACTAATACCTTGTCAAGAACGTGACAGACTTTTTCGTAAGATCCCAATTAAAAACCGAGGAACCATTACATTTAGAAAATGTGACGCGGGGCACGGAAAGATTGGCGGGTAACACCACGTACACTTTACCAAAACAAGGCAGTTGTATCAAGGGTCAACTGTAATTTTTACCATCGTTTTCTCTTACTAAATAACTATAAGATGATGAAGTATGAGGTTACACTGAAATCTTGCCTTAGAATTTTGGAAAGTGTCCTCAATTAGTGGTTAACAGCTAACAGATTGAATTCAGAATATTACTATGACCTAACGAGTGTTGCATACCATTGGTAGCAAGCGAAGTTAATGATGTCAGCCAGTCAAGGATGAATGAAATGACGAATGTTCGACGATGAGAGCACCATCTAACTCTCCATCCCTGTAAACGAAAGCAATTTCGATTTGTAGAGAAACATAATGAAACGAGGCGGGTCAGATAGTGGCGAAGAAGGCATAGTAGATAGTACTCGGCTGTTTCGATGCTCCAGTTGTCCTGTAAAGGCCTGGGTTCTGCATCTGCGCACGAGAGTGACCATTGGGAGGTTGTGCGAATAGCGTAAGTGAGTAGGAAAAAGAAAGAAAATAAGTTGGAAGGATTTCCTACTACTTAGAGTTTTCCGTATTGGTTGCAAGCACCATCTGTCTGGGATGAAGTTGTGCGCCTAAAAAAATTAACGACACAATAATCTCTAGGAAGTCAAGCACCATCAACCTCAAAATCTCAGTCCACACTCTTTAAAAACTGATAATCACCGCAGCTACACAGTTACAGTTTACCGACCACAGTTATAGCATATGATCATCCCTTTTCTCTTGATAAAAATCGTTGATTCTTGGGGCTTCTACTAGAAACCAAGATGATGTGTAATAGCGTTGAAGAGTATTATATTGCACGTATAGGATTTTTATTGAAATTTTCAATTTTAATGCGCTAGAAAAGAACTTATTATTAAATTAAATTAAAATAGTTGTAGATGTAGATGTGCAGAGGTCTGTGAACTATTCAACCGATAACTAACTTCTTTTACTGTGTAGGAGTATATACGGGTTATGGAAAAGACTTTGGAGATTGCTGACGAGTATGTTCCCATTCACGCCGGAACAATGTTTCTTTACACTTTGTACTGCATGTGAACCGTGGACAAGTTAGACAAGGGTGGCAAATTCGTGAGTGAGGCGTGATTAGCTCCTGAAATACATGTGACCCGTAAATTTTTCTTTCAGTTCGTGAAAACCTCAAGATTTTCTTTGAAAGAGAACTACTCGAATAGCAGATTCATTTTCGTGTTCTCAACAGGTGAATCGGGTGCATGATATTCTTGTTTCCACAGGCACCTTACAACTCACTCATTTTCGTACCAGTTTTTTGCCCATATACTGTCTTTTTCTCAATTCAAAGAGTCAATAAAATAATTACAGACCATTCCACTATACATGTCCAAAACACACGAACAGATTCCCATTCCACTCAATCACAAAAGAACCTGACACGCCTATTGGAATCGTAGGATACGTAAATATTTTTAAATCATTATTTCTCCGATCAGTTTTCTTTGTACGACCCTCAATTCATGTCTTAAAATGTTTATTTTAGCTGTTAGCAATAAGATGAAAGTTGTGTTGCCAATTCAGTTTTGTATTTTGACTCCCTTTACCTCGTTATGCACTTGAACTTTAGCCAACCTCTGTTTACTGGTCAATCTCTATAAGAGGTCATATGGTCATTTATTAAGGTACTGTAAGTAATTTATGTAACATATTGAAAGGAGTGTAATATGTCGTTACGTAATGTAAATGTAGAGTGTCGCGTTCCCGATGCCGCAGACACGTGGTGTTGTGTATCGGAGTTCGCCAGTATAACCACAGTGATGAACTTTAGACAAGTAGCAGCATCAAACTCTTTATTCACTAAGCTGGCAGTCTTTGTACAGCACAGGCGGTAAAAACTATAGAACGGATACATGAAGGTTCGATATAAGGAAAACCGAAAGACTACGAAACTAGAAAGGATAAAAATGAGGAATATTACAAGCGTAACTTACATCGGATCTTGACTCCGGGGTAGAAACTCCTAAACTCCGTTCGGCTCCGAAATGCTTTCGCTACAATGACTCCTCGCAACTGAACTACTTGCTAATAGAAGGCGAATTTAGATCTTACACTTTGACGTAGGGGAAATAGAAGTGAACAGTGCTTTGTGTAGCTAGCTTCGAGCGGATATTCGCTAGCCACGGAATAGAAATCAAACAAAGCGCGCTAATACACTTAATACAAAGTCATTGAAAGTTTCTTAGTGTCTTTGTGCTAAAAACGGAAGAGTTACATAAGTAAAAGAGATTGGAGTTCGTATCCGTAAACGTGACATAGAGTATCGTGTACATAGTGGAAGTAATTGATAGTAAGTCATCTGCCGTAATCAAGTTTATTGTAAACTATACTTTGTTTGTGGTGTGTTCTCAGTAAACTATTGTTCGTGAGGCGTGAGTAGTCCAGTGGTCAGTGCGCTGGACTCTAGGTCAGATGGCCCGGGTTCAAGTCCTGGCTGGGGCTTGACGTTGTGTCCTTAAGCAAGACGCTTCACTCACATTGCTTCGTCTTCTCGGATAGGACGTAAAGCCGGAGATCCCGTCTCCTGCACCTATCAATTAGTTAATTTCGGCAAGGGACGTTAAAGAACCCACATCACGAGATTACTGTGATGTAATGTCTGTGATGTAATTACTGTGATGTGGTCTGGCCTGTTTACTGGGAAGGGGGGGAGGGGGCATCTGTAAAAATTTCTCCTTTATTAATTGTAAACTGCCGCCGGCAGTCTGGAAAAGTCCCCCGCACAGTGTTGTAAAGCGCATTAGAGCATTTACATGGAAATGCGCTATAGAAATTGATCTATATTATTATTATTATATTGTAAGCAACGTACTGTAACTGAGTCCTGTAGTGTACTGTAAGTAGAGTAATGTTTTGTAAAATGCCAAGAAAATAAAAAAAATTCCAAAAAAAAAAAAAAAATGGTCATTTCGTGAAGGCGAGTGCTCATAATAGAGGTTTGACTGTACTTCCAGGGAAAACGAAGGTATTTATACCCTACCCTACAAGAGCACTACATCTATTTTCCACAAGTTTTACTTGGAATGTATTTTAAAATTTATAATATATCTAAAAAGTAAATACAAAAGACATCTCTGCGAATATTGATTATCGTCTATAGACCCTGTTTATTTGTACAATGCAAAACGGGTTCTCATTTTCAATTTCAAAGCGGATCATCCAAAACAGCCTTACGAGCATGAACAAAAATGTGAAAAGTTTACAAATTCCAAGTATAGCTAACTAAACGAACAAATTTATTTGGTGCTGACCCCATTCGATTCTAAAACTTCGAAATTTTTTATTAGTTTAGTCGAAACTCAGTACTCGTAAACATACATATATAGTTGACGCTGAAACTGATTCTCTATCAATTACTAAAACAAATTATGCGAGAACAGGCGAAATTTTTCGCCATTTTCTTTGGCAACAAGTACTTCCTTTACTGAAACTATCGCTCAGGTTTTAACAAGCCTTGCCTGAGGCTACTTTTAGTAACCTAAAGCAACCGCTACGTACAATACCCAGTCATTTCTTACGAGCTATTTTTTCAGTTGATTTATTGAACTTTTCAAGAGAGGAATGGACAAAATTTTACAAAATGTGTGTTTCTTTAACACTCCAGAGAATTACTGCTTAAAATAAATAAAATATAAACATCGAAAATGGAGGAAAGAGGTCTCAAAGATCAAAGGTTCGGAAGTTTGTCCACAGGAGTAGCAAACTGGAAATCACTTGGAAAAAGTTCTGCTGCACGTAGATAGATAAGTCTGTACGATTGACGAATTGTAACGTCTGCTACACCAGCGATGTCGCCGATTTCTAAAAAAAAAACCACAAACTTAGTCATGTTTTGTAATCGCCATCATGTCTGAGCCAATGCCTTTGTCACTTACATTTAGCGCGAATCAAATGACTAACAACCGACATTGCATGTTAGAAGAATTTTCGAATGGATGTCTTTGTCACCGATCTAGAAAACTCGCACTTCTCCCTTGATCAACCATGCACAAGACCTGGACAACTCGGTCCACTAGCGACATTTTCCCGCGCTTTTGCCACTGGTTATGTATATTTACTTTGAATTCTGATTGGTTCCTTGAGGTACGTTCTTTCCCTCTACTTCGCCCTTGGTTTTCTCCGTGAAGTTCATGTCACTCCTCTGTATTTAAGATGCTTGCAGATAGCAGATTACCCTTAAATTTCGTCACACTTTCGTGCAGCTTAATCCAGAAAGATGTCATAAAAAGGTATTAAGAACAAATTGAGCATTTAAACCTTTCTGTGATCTCTTTTCCTTCGATGCTTGAGACGCCATGTAAATTGCAGCAGCCGCCACCGAAATGGGACTTCGACTAACGGGAAATAAAAGAAGATAAAAATAATCGGTAAAAGAAAAAAGTAACGGTGCCGTTACCATTTCAGGGTTTTCTAAAAATAAAAGAGAAAATTGACGAGTAAAACCTGGTTGAACCGTGCAGACTGTATCACTTCTTATATAGCCATTCTCAGCAAACCACAAAGAAAAGGAAGATCGTTGAATTCAACCCGACCTCAACTAGCCTTAGCCTTCCAGCCCTACAAATTATCTTGTAAATTCACTTCCCATTACGATACTCTCTTCTGTCACTCGTTAAGACTTATACAGCATAGTAAATAATTCTGCGCAAATAGATTACATTTTTCCCTACCAACATCAATCTGTATCATAAACGAACGTTGAGTCAGTGATACTAAATGAGGTAAAAAACTCACCCCGGCACTAGATCTAAGTCAACCGCCTTCCGTGCGATATGTGTAGCAGCCTTTTGTACGTCGGGTGGAAGACCAAGATTGGAACAAAACCTCGACTAAAAAAGATCACAAGCCGAGAAAAGTTAATTTCCTAAAGACGTGCAACGAGTGATTGGTTGTGTGAGTATAGACAGAAGGAGCACGCTGATTGGCTGATCAGTGAGCTTGCACTTAACGGAGAGGAGGCCTTTCGCATTCAAGTATGAGAAAGAGAGAGAAAAGGAAGAGAAGTCTTGATAGGATAACTGTAACGCTGCTCTGTCAACACGTGTCTAGTCTTACACATTTCTCGCAAAACGGGAAAACGGGGATAACAGAAGGCGCGTAAGGTAAAAAGGCTAGGAAATCCTGAGAAGAACCCAGTTTCTTTAGGTAGGTAAGTCAACGTTCGTTAAATAATTTTTCCCTAAAGCAGTTTTTACCAAACATTTTTTCCTTTTCCTAGGTCAGGGTTATGAGTAAAAAAAACACGGCCTTGGATAGGAGAGGCAGTGTTCGCTGAAGGTGGAGTGATTCAGACATATTTCCATTCACTGGGACCTCGCCCTCCTTTCTTATCCCCTGGAAGTCCAGACTGTCCAGGGTCACAAGAACGTTTTTCTTTTCCTCGGCGAAAAGTGCACGACACGGAAAGCAAAACTTGATATTTGAAGCCGAAAAAAAGCTTATGGAAGGAAGAAAGAGGACTCTTTCTGGGTGTTTCAACTTACCATGAAATCTGCTGTTGTTATGAGGTCCACACTTGTCTCCAGGGCCTTTAGTATCAGTTTGAAACAACGGCCAATTTCCTTTTTTGAAATTTTGCTGATAGCGCAAATTTCTGTGGAATACAAATAGGCGATTACAGATGAACAACTGTTGATGGATCTGATGAGCAATTTTTGTGGAGACACTAATGAATCAGTACTTTACATTTGGAAAGTTAACAAAAATTCTTTTTTATTTAGACTGCTATCACTAGGAAACGAAATCCTGTTAAAGTTCTATACATTTAATTCTGACAATAAATTGTTAAAGCAATCAATATCCCTAAGGTAATACTTTACACCTCATGAATTTTTTGCTTGGGATTGTATTGATAGTGCAGGAAGAAAATACTGCCCGATACATACAGATGATTGTGGTTACCTTTAAATGTCCGAGGAACACCCTCTTGTCGACAAGCAATGTACAAACAAGCAGAAGCAATGGCATCATTACTCCTTCCTTTTAAACTTTTTTGTTCATGAACTTGTTTAAACAACTGATTGGCCCGATCCTTAGTAGCAAGAGAAATCAGCAATAAATCAGTTTCTTCAATTGTGAGTTATGAATGAAACCGTTTCATACAGCTACGAGACAAAGATAAACCTCTCTACAAAAGCCACTTTGCATAATGATCAAAACCTACAAATCACACAAGTTTGGGAGTTTACTTTCAATATGTGGGTCAAACATTGACTTCTGACTGGCATTTGCCACACCCACAGGTATGTTTAGTATGATAAATGACCACTTTTCAAGAAAATGGGGAAGTCATATCCCTCATTGAACCCCTTCCAACCCACCATCTTGATTCATTGGTGATGCGAATCCTGTTTCATGTATTAAGTGAAAAATTAAACAAGGGAAAAAAGGAGTGTGGCAATTAAGAAGAGGGAAAGAAAAGATTGCTCTTTCCATCCACATATCATTTCCTGTCATTGTACCAACACCATTGTGCTGCTGTTTTATAACCAGACAACTTAGGAAAGAATAATTTTCCATACTCCTGGAACTTACTTTTGGACCACTAGTAAACTGTCAGTGCCTAAACCTAAAATACATGGCTGTGATTCACTTGTTTAACATGGCTTACCACTATTTTCCTGGGAAGATTTATCCTGTCAGCCATTACTCCAATTTCTCTAAAAGCATTCATGAGACTTCTGTCCGAACCAGTCAACTGAATTAAAAAAAAAAAACAGAAGAAAGAAACAAAACAAAACAAAAAAAAAAAGGATTAAAAGAACATGGTAGACATATCATTGTGCTTCAACTGCCCTTAACTGTTTAGCTGAACCTTAAAGAAGGTATTGTGAGTGAAAATTCACTTTTCCTTGTAATTTCAGAGAGCAGGGTTTGTACACTTTTTCAGGCTAAAGATTCAAGGACTTTTCAAGGACTTTCCAAGACCCTACTTAGAAATTTCAAGGAATTTTTGTAATGACAATTTTACCTCAAAACCAAGAAAAATGTTTCTGTTAACATCTATGTTTTGGGTTTACTGATGGTGCAAAACAAAAGCAGATATTTTTCAATGTTCTTCAATAAAAAATCAAGGACTTTCAAGGACCCAAAACAAAATTCAAGTACTTTCAAGGCCTTGAAATCGGCCTCCTGAAATTCAAGGGTTTTCAAGGGTTTTCAAGACACATACGAACCCTGAGAGAGGGACATAGCCAGCTTTTCGACTTGTTGTATGCCTGATCCCATAAGAAATCCCAATTTCGTTTCAACATTAGCAAGAGTCATATTAAAAAAAGTCAAGCAGGTGGAAAATGAATGGTAGGCCCAGGCCTATGGGCCTATAGGCCGGCTACACTCCTATCAGTGCAACTCACTCCGCCTCGATTGTGATATTTAGAGTATCCATCTGTTTCACTGTTTCCCACTGGGACTCTTTCAATTATTGTTGAGAGGTCTCCACCACCTAATAATGGATTCTAAATAGAGACATACAGTGAATAAAATCAATTGTCAATTTAGTATCAAAATCTATGCAGTATTACTTTGGTTTTGCTCTACTTGGCTTCTAATGCTTGAGGTTTGACTTTTACTCTCATTTATTTCATTTATTTATTTTTCTTGTCTTGAACAATAAATTTTGTCAGCTGCCACCTCTTATTGAAACCTCTAAAACTGTCTTAAGCACCCAGACAACAAATATAGAAATAGTAATAAAATAATATGCCACTCACAAATCATTGCACCATCATTGTTTTGTGATTTAAAAAGAAAAAATATCTTACCTGTGCTGCTCCAACACGAGAAGGATCACTAGTGGCCTTCTCGTTACTGAACGTTCGCCACTCTGAGCCAACATCTACCACTCTACATAAAAGAAGAAAATAAAACCAAATATAGAGATCAAATTTAAATTATTTTTGTAATGTATACATCCCTTTGTTATAGGTACAGCACTGGTCTCTTGTAAAACCACAAAGTTTGAGAGATAATTGTTAATAATCAGGAAGATCCAGGTGATTATCTAGCAACTGTGCTTCACTTTCATGGTTATCAGAATCAAATTAAGAATTGAAAAAATCTACAATAAAATAATGAAAGATTTTTGTTTCTAAAGTCATACTGCATTTAAATGAGAAATTACAAAATTTTTCTGAGTTGTAAATCAACTGACCAGGAGAAACTATTCTGCACAGAATCATCAAGGTCTGAGTTGATGGCATGCTTTGATGAAATGACAGAAAAAAAATGAGAGTATATTCTTAAGATCCAATAAGATGTGATAAAGAGGCACCAGCTTCTACTGCTTTGAAAAACAATATTCCAATATAAGAGTGGAATCAATCCAAGCACGTCCCTTTCTTATTTTAATTTTCTGTAACTTCCTTCTATGGTAGATGACGTCAGCATAACACCAGGTCATATGCTTCTACACTGGAAATTTACTTGATTCGATATTAACCCCCTGGCAGAACTTTCTTCAGTTTCAACAAAAACGCCGTATAACTTGGAGGAAGTTTTAAAATATTTTCTAGTTATGTAACAAGATACATATGAAAGCAGAAGATAGCAACGAAACGAAGGAACAGATTTCGAAGTATGAGTCTTTTCTCAAACTGATCTGATAAGATCCTCACGAGTAGACATGTTTCTGTTTATTCAACATCAACAGCAAAGGTTCTATCAATCACTCAATCGCTTTGAGAAATGAAGGAAGTAAAAAGGAATCTATAAATTTCATAGAGAGTGACAAAAATATAGATATTAATTGACTTTTATAGATATTAATTGATTTTTATCATATTATATAAGCTCACCGATCTCCGACAACAAGACCGCATTCGGAGCAAATCATGTCTCCTGCTCGATAATCTTCTATCAAGGGTGCCTCGGGATGATGAGAACATTTTATGGTCTGCGAGCTGAAACACGAGCGAAAAAAATTGAAAATTATAAAGCAAGTCCACTGCCGTAAATAAGAATTGCTATTAATTATGAGAGAGGCTTACTGACCTACTTGCCATGGCTCACTGTTCGATACAATCTTAAAGTTGAGGCACCGCGCACTTTATAGGTTTCCATACCGGAAGTGACGTAATGAAGGAAACCGATAGGCTACTTTGGGTGATCACTCCTTATTAAACGCCCAAGGAACTTACTTCAAGTGGGAGTTTCGCTGACGATGGCTCAAAATCGGTTGTCAAACGTGACAGTGGAACAAGTTAAAGGTGATACATTCATAACACGACGTTTTGTTTGCATCAGCACAATCTTTCAGAGCTGTAAATGAGATGTGTTGCTCCAGATGACCTCTGATCAGCTTTTGTTTGTTGCTTGTTTACGTCCCAGTTAACTGTGTAAAATACTTTCCATAATGATCAGAAACGTTCAGAAATGGTGTCAGGATGTTTTAATTTTGTCCGATTTGAGGGCTAGGTTTAAATAATCAAGGTGGGACTTTCCAAAACCAAGCGAAGTTGAGCAAGAAGGAAACAGGTAGAGACTGAGGGCTTTGTATATGCTGGGATATAAAGCTTTAGTGTTTAAGTGCAAGGATCAGCTATGCTTAGCATTTAGTATCACAACTTTACTCATCGTGGGGAAGTTTTTTTTTCCGAAATTATTTACTTAATAAGAATCCACGTTTTCGTCTCAGTCTTCGTCATAACGAGTACCACTTCCTGCTAGAGATTGAGGTTCTGGCTTCCTCTTTTACCCAGATGAAATAAGTGTATCTTATTAGTTTTGTTGTGTAGTATCGCTGAGTATTTTTACGAGTTGTGCCGTATTTTTGCGAGCCCGTAGGGCGAGTCAAAATACAAACAACGAGTACAAATATCGCGTACAATTATGGCGTGATATTTGTATTCGTCTCGCGTCTTATTTGTACTCTACGAAGCACAGTTGGATAATAATCGGTAACATAACACTCCCACTATTTCGACCAATACTCCTACATCTCAAGGACTGTTCCTTGGGTAGAGGGGGAAGTCTGGTGTGTATCTAGGTATCATTATTCTAAACCTTTGTGTTATCCATGTGATTCAGCTGCCATGAAAGAAATTTTAGAAGCATTTGACAAGCCACAAAACAAAGCTAAAATACAAGAAATTGAACAAGAGGCTGGTAGTGATTTGGTAAAGCTCCTTCAAGAACGACTGCCATTTGCTGCAGAAATTCAAAAAGAGGTGATAAAGTGTCATGGCTTCTCTGATGATGGAGATCAAGGTAACTTTGTTTTGACATCCTGGGAAATGGGAGATAGCAGAGAAATGGGAAAGGAAAAAATGCACTTTCTCCTGTTACCCTTTCACCACTTAGTCTTTTTCACCCTTACCTCCTGGTTGCCAGAAATGGCATTCACTGGATCATCCATAAAAAGAAACTGCCGGCCAGGTCAGTCAATCCTGAATCTTAAGCACTAATCTACAGGAAGTGCTAATTAAAGTGTAGAGAACTTCTAGAAAAAAGGTCAGTTCACCTTTAAATTGGATGGTCTGTCCCATCGGTTCAAACTAATGGTGAGTTCTCAGAGCAGTGAGTTACTTTCATTTTGAGTGTCACTTACCACAATTAACAGAGATGCAAAAATCAACTTTGCTACAATTAATTTGCTTCTTTAAGAACTATGGTATTTCTACGCATTTTATGCTAGAAAAGAAATCAAACAATGACTGTTTGATTTGATATTACTCAGAATACAATTTAAAATAAGTCAACTGAATGGTTCATTAATTTTAATTTTTCTTTAGGTTCTCTTACATTCACTCATGCCATCAAGTTGTTTGAAAACGAGGATGAAGAAATTGCCAGCATGGCAGCTGATCTGAAAACAAAGTTCATTCCTTCCCTTCCACACCCACCTCTTTTTGTTCCAAGGGATGTCACATAACAAACTTCAAACTTCTCATCATAAAATAATCCTTTACAGTAGATAAAAATTGGCTTGATCATCAGAAGAAATATCATTGGGTCAAGGTGTTTTATGTCTGTTGTAAGTTTAGGTATGGTACGAGCCAGTTTTATAAAAGAAATTCAGTTTTAAAATCCAAGCATTTTTTAATTTTATGAAGTTCTTCATATTACCAAGAGTCTATAGTTTCCATGTGTACTCAACAGGGTTATTAAAGAAACATTTGGTATTAAGGCTTCACTGTCTAGATGGCATAAAGGCAACAACAACAACAAAAAAAGTCTTTTTATAGGATTACACAATTACTGGTGAACCAGTAGTTTCCATTGTGGTCCTTGCAAACAAATGAAACAAATGGTCTAAATTGAACATAATATCATTAAGAACATCATTAAGAACCCCAACTGGCCGGAGGCAAACCAGTTGGCTATTTACAAGGGTGGCCAAAGATCTGAACTCGGGGCCACTGTGAAACAAATCCAGTGGTCAGGGTGGGACTCGAACCCGGGAGCGGCAGATTACGAGTCCGACACTCTAACCACTCGGCCACACTGCCTCCACTGTCAACAACTGTCTCATTGGATCAAACATTCTCCCAACTCTTTAGGACAGTTCTTTAGGTAGAGGGGGAGTTTGCTGAGTATCTAGGTACAATTATCCTAAACCATTGTGTTATCCATGTGATTCTGCTACCATAAAGAGCTTTTATCAACTTTATCAAAGTCAAAGGGTAGTGGAACCTCACAGCCCTTTTGAGTGTCAAAAAAAGCTCTCTCTTTAAAGATCAATAGATTTTCAAGCAAAGATGTGACAAGAATTAAAAATATCAACTGTCTAATGTTGTTTTACACTCAAGCTAAAATTTGAGGTAATGTATGGTAGAGGGTGTGGTGTATAGACATGTAAATCTTGTTGATAAAAGGGTTAACCAATCAAACTTGCACAGACCATAGTACTCAGAACACAAATTAGAGAACCAGTGCTAAGGAAAATGAACTGAGCATGTTCTTAGATCTCTGCCAAGGGTTGTCTAATACCCCATTCACACCAGAAAACTTGTTTAGTTAAACCAGGTTTAACTGAATAAAAATCAGAAGCAGAGAACTGAAAAACTAAATTTTCCACAAGATTCAAGCAATTGCTAAAATGTATTTTCAATGTGCCACATTTGAAGTCAACCAAATATTGATTTGAGCAGCTTCTATGGAGCTGTTGTGTTAAACGATGTTTAACAAAACAGCTTTAAAGCATGTTTAGGCTTTGGTGTGAATGGGGTATAAATATGATCAAAACACAAACACACACAAAAATAAAATGGTTTCACCAATACTATGTGCATTCATAAAAATCTCAATCATTATTGACATTTTCTAAGCATATGCCAGGCTATCAGAAAGTGGGAATGAGAAAAAAACAAATGAATAAAACTTGGAAGGGGGTCTGGAAAGGAAGGATAAAGGAGGGCGAAGGATGCAGAGGGGCTAGAAACATTTCTCCTCAGGGTGAGAGTATGGCTACACAAAGGCTAAAGAGGGGCAATATCTCTCTCTTCCATTCATTAGTCCTTCTTGGTTTCTTTCTTGCTTGCCAGGTTGTTTTGCTCCTCGTCTCAAACTGACTGCTGAAAAGAGGCTATCTTTTTTTAGCATGAAAGCATTGTCACCAAAAGTAAAATGACCACCTGACATCTGTGTGATTATCAGTGTGTAAAATTATGAGTAACACGATTTGAAAATCATGTAAAATTAAGAAACAAACTATAATGTAACTTGTAAGGAATATTTTTATTCACACTGTGTCCATTGACAAGATTTGGTTGTCCTTTTCTAAAAATGTACCTAGTGGTATATTGAAAAAAATAATAGTTATCTTGTTATTTGTAAAGTAAGATTATTTTCACATGTATCAGAAAAAATAACCACAGCTTCCTGTATAATTGTTTTAACAACAATTCACTGAATCGAAATATGGCATCCAATTTGAATTACCATTGTTCTGGACTTCCTAGCCTCGTCTTCACATGGAAACATAAAAGGATTATCACATGTGTGAGAGGCTAGTAAGTCTACAACAATCATTATGGCAATTCAAATTGGACACCATATTTCGATTCGGTGTATAGTTTATATATTATTCTTGCAACTTTTTTCTTCCCCAAAATCCAATTCTATTATAAAGAATGAAATTCACCAATTATGCTGTTTTTTGTTTTCTTTCTATAGTTTAGAGGGTATGATTTTCTGATAACATAAATATAGCAAACAAAGGCCTCTCCTTAGCAGATAAATTGAAAATGTTATCTTAGTTGCTTTCCACCTTTACATAAATTGTTACATACAACGCATACGATCCTGACAGTAATTAAATCAGTTTTCCAATAGTAAATAAAACCAGTTTTAAAATGTATACTAAAACTGAATCCAAACTGGATTTAAACAGTATTGATATCATATTGATATCATTTAATATATATTCTGCAAAATAGTAAATAAGCATTTCAGCCTCTGTGTAATATTATGTTGGTAGGCAATTAAACTGTCAAGTTAATCTAAATTTCGATTCATGTTTCTCTTGAAGGAGAGCATTCAGTCTAGTATTTTTGTCACTATTAATACTTGTCATCTGGTTAATTCTGGTGTATTGTCATCATGTAAATATTCTCTCACAAGCACGATGCATTGTTCATATGTACAGAAAATGATTGCCACAGACAAACCAGCCTGAAATAGGACAAACAAGTTATTTTGTTATGAATTAAAGTTGGCCTGAGAACCAAGTGCCCTATCTGGCTTGAGTTAACCCTTTACACCCCAACACAAATTGCATATTCTCCATACTGTTCTCTATAATTTCCTAAGACGCCGACAAGGAGAATTTCTTTAACAATCAAGAGGGTCTTTAGTTAGTGATCATTTCTGTTATTCTCACGACCTTAATGTTTGACTCAGGGGTGATATTGTGGAGAGAGATTAGATGCTGGTCACCATTAGGCTAAGGGTAAAAGACTTAGTTCTGGTTTGCTTAGCATGAAGCAGCAAATGGTAGTACTGCTACTTAACCTGATGGTACGCTACTCCACCCCAAGTTACCCTTCAGCATTTCCACAGGCTTTGGTGTTAATTTACTGCAACCCAATTATTCTCCTGGGTGGAGAGAGGCACTGAAGAGTGAAGTGTCCCACCCACTGACACAAAACAATGACCTTCCCCCCCCCCCCAGGGCTTTAACCTGGACATTTCCATTTCAGTGGTCTAACCATTAGCAGGGTTCTTGCACTTTTTCACGAACCCAATTCAAGGATTTTCAAGGACTTTTTAAGTCATTTTCAAGACCTTGTCTCTCAAATTTAAGGAGCTTTTGCATTAAATAGGAGCCAATAGAAATAAAAAACATTGTTATTTATTGTTAAAAGTAACAAATAAAGATACACTCATGTCTTTGTAAGGTACAAAATATATAAAAATCACATGTCAAATGTCATAATCGGATGCAGGATTTGAAAGGAAAACTCGTTTTCATGATTTGTGCTAGAAACTTACACTTTCAACACCAGAAACAAAAGAAAACTTTGACTTTGATTCATCTGCACTTATTTTCAAGGACTTCGCAGAAATTTTCAAAGACCCGAGTCTAAATTCAAGGGTTTTCAAGTCCTTGAAGACAAAAAATTAACTTCAAGGATTTTCCATGACTTTCAGGGAGTGTGGGAACCCTGTATTAGGTCACTGCCTCTCTGAATTCTTTTCAATACAAAGGAACTTTGTCTAGTAGTATCTAAATATTGCTGAAGATAAGAGAACTGCTACATAAAAGTGCATGCATCCTTGATCATGGTAACTATGGTAAGATTCTTTAAGGGTTTTAAGCAAAGTGATGTGAGGCTGGGATGAGATTCTTAATAAGAACCCAAACATTTAGCGTTGTGAGCAGTGATCCTAAAGTAACTCCTGTTTTGCCATACATCACTTGATGACAATGCATTAAGTAACAAATAATGGCTGCACCCTACTCACCTTAAGTGTACTTGGGGCCAGTCCTTTGAAAAAGCCAAAAGCACCCTCTTCTCTAAGGATAATTCTAAAGCAGTCTAACATGCCATTATATTTCTGAACTCTTCCAAATATCTCCCTGGCATCCTGAAATCCTTGAACCTTTGGCATTAGAATAAAAAAAAAAACAACAACAACAACCTGAGCAAAAATCAAGATTATTAAACAAAAATTTAACAAGAGAGAAATTTGTATCAGCTAGGAGGTAGAAGTACAAATATCTAAAATCAACCAATCATTTTTTTCTGTCAACACAAAAGCCAAGGTTTGTGAAAGATAAAGTTTGTAAGATGAGGTTTTGTCATTTTAAACCAAATGACAGAATAAGAATTCAAAATAACACAAGATCAAATGAAGTAATTAAAAACAGTTAACTTTGAAATACATGTCAGTAAATGAAATCTCAATACAAGTTATCATATATAAATGCTTTGTATCATATAAAATAATATCAGTCAATAATGAAGTGTATTAGTACTGGTATATAGAGGTACTTTTGGCATGTGCTGATTGGCTAATTTGGAAGTGAATAGCAAGTACCTCTGAGCAGCCAGAGAAACAAAATCACACATGAAGTTTCATTTCTGTCCATTTTTGGCAAATTGAACGAAATAAAGTAATCTTTTGGTCTCTGTGTGGTATATAGTAAAACAACTATTCACCTCAGTGTCAGTGAGAGTGGTGGATATTTACCATGCCACAAAAGGCAAGATAAATATCCACCATTAATCACCTCCACTTTAGTGAATAATTGTTCATTAGAAAACATGCTATGGGAGTTATAGGAATTTAAATTTTACAAATCATTGAGTGAGGTGTAAAGAAAATCCTGAGATAACTTGTATTGGGATGAGGATTCTGACTATCAAAGAGGCAAGTTCTTCAAGTTACAATCAGTATTCAGGTTAGACTTACCTAGCAGTGGCATCATACAGTTTTTATAAGCAGTTAGACCCCATTTGTAATGAAGGTTTCGGTTTAATGGCAAACAAACACTGTACCCAACATTCCAACAAGTCCCAGGCAAGAGTTAAACAGAAATGAATAAAGGAGTTGATTAAACCAAATTAACATTCAAACGGAGTTACCCAGAGTTCTATTAAGTTCTATTAATAATCAAGTGAGGGGTAAAGAAAATCCTGAGACAACCTGTACTCCATTGTTTAGACCAAATTAACATTCAAATAGAGTTACCCAGAGTTCTATTAAGTTCTAACATTGACTATGTTTGACTAGTTAAAACAACACACCTGCAGCCTTTTCTTCACCATATCTAGAGGATAAATAACCCCTTTGCTAAAAACTCCTGCTAGTGCTCCACAAACAAGACTTTCATCAACCCCTGCTGCTTTGTAAGGATCTTGTCTCTATGATAAAATAAATATTTTACATCTTAGAAAAAGTAATGAGCTGTATTCCAAGTGGAACAATTGTTAGTTCAGACACTTAGCATGAGAGTAATAACTTTCTGTTGGATTGTGTTGAGGGTTACTGTTACAGTATACTCACATTAATCATGATACTTTTGCAAAGTAAATTAATTTATTTTTCACCTGAAGTTTCCAAGAAAGAAACATAGACCAAAATATTAGATACAGATTTGGATAGATAAATTGTCTGATGATCAATTAATAATAAAACATGCTTTTTTCTCATCAAGCAGACTCTTGGCTCATAACACTTAAGTTCCCATGATTGACCAAGACAGAATTTTTCCTCACAATATCAAGACAACATCAAGCAGACAAGAGATAAGGATGAGAATGGAGAAAATATCAATTAATGGATTATTAGCTGATCCAATACCAAATTCTCCAAACTAACATCATAAGAATTGTATGGCAGAAAATAAGACAAGTTACCATGATGAGATTTTGGGAATGAAAGAGAAAAATCACTGAGAAAAACTGAAAGGTGGCTGCATGACAACAAAGAGCATCCCAAACTTTTTTTTCAATACCTGCCTCTCCCCTTTTTGATTGAATTATGTGTAACAACTGCAACTGGAATTTAAAATGCAAACTTATAGACAAGACCTGATAGACTCAGAAAAACAACAAAAATATCATCTTGTTTACTCCATAAACAATTGTCACCAAGCCATTTTCCCCAAAATGAGGGCATGTAACATTTGACTGCTGAATATCCATACACTTCTAATCTGTAACAGTAATACCAGCATACCTTAATCCTAAATGAAATTTCCCAAAGGGTCTTAAAAAATGAATAAAAGCCAAACTGGAGCCCAGCATGAGGGAAAATCTGCACTAGAGTAGGAGCAAGCCCTGAAAAGACAAAGAGAAAGTGTTGGTAATTCTATGATGAAAACAATTTTTTGGCATTTGTCATGCAAAATATTCTGACTGACAATAGTCAAACATTTTGTCTCCAAGAGTTATCATTGGATAAACTATCCTTATAATTCAGTACACCATGAAGTGAATGGGTGATAAGATTTCAAAAAATTTTCCAGAGTTCCTTCCTTTTTCTGAGCAAAAATTCCCAAAAATTAACAAAGAAATACTGTAGGTGTTAATGAGTAGGAGGAACTGTGTTTTAAATCTTAGAAAAAGCCCATAATGTATACATTTTTATAGGAGAATTTGTACTGAAATGGCTTTGTAATAGAATAGATGGGAAGAGAAATTACAAGATTAGTACCATTATAATTATAGTAACATGATAATATCGGATAATATGAATATAGACAATACAAGGAAAATCCTTGTCCTTGATCTAAATACAGGATACCTTAACTAAAAGTGTTGTTTACATGGCGAGTATTACATCAATTCATATATTTAACAATTGGTTCATACGTCAGCAAGCATTCATCGAGATATGAAACACGCGGGAAGTTTGGAGAGCACAAAAGATGCACAAGAGTTGCTCGGGGCGTAGCCGAGAGCAACTCTAGCTTCTTGAGTGCTCTCCAAACTTCCCAAGTGCTTCATATCTCGATGAATGCACAGCTGACGTATGAATCAATTGTTTTATAACATTTTCAACACTGTAGTTTATGTATAAAGGGCAGAAATTCCCTCTCCTATGCTTCAATGTGTTCTTTATTTTGTTCGGAAAAGTATTTTGCCATGCTTCAATGATCTTGTCTCAGATTGGTCCAAAACTGACAGGTGAATTCATACATGGAAATGAAGTTAGAGTTCCGAAACGAGATGAAACCATTGATTGTTTTGTTTTCCCTTTCTCTGGGTTCTTTCTCGGGAGTTAAAAAATCCATTCCCAAAGAAAACTTAGGCAGATCTTCATCTGCTTGTTCGCTGTTGCCATGTCTAGTTTGACTTTATTGCGGAAGTTTTTCCTGTTTTTTAATGAAATATGCTGAGGTCACTCGTGAGAAAAAAATTTTTTGCGAGGCATTTGTTTGCTGATGTCACCAGCGTGCACAATGGAAAATTGAAGCACACTCTCGCTATTGAATTTGATTGCATGAATTTACAAGCTATGTTATAAATCACAATATAACCTGTGAAGTTTTTACCTTTATAGAATGATCTGATCCCCTCTTTAGCATACATCTTACTGGCAGCTTGAACCAGATTCTTGTACACCTAATGTATATTTACATTGATGAGAAGGTGAAAAAAAAGGATATAATTAGAAAGGTGGTTAAAATGGCGAACAAGCAAACAGCAAGTAGTTTGCCATTGGGAAAATGAATTAGAAGATGTAATCAAATAGGAAATAGACTCTAAAAAAATGAAAATATTTATGTTACTTTAGGTTCTCCTTGTGCCACAAGTCTTGTTCGCAAAACATCTAAAGGTTGTGCTATTGTTGATGAGAGGCACCCAGCAAGCCCTCCACATACAAAATGTGTCACTGTATTATTGAGAAAAAACAAAGATACCTACAATTAAACCAGTGTAAGCTTGCTTACCATTGTATTAGGTTAGTTGGAACGAAAAAAAAAAAAAAAAAAAAAAAAAAAAAGCAGATCATGTGATCTGAATTATACCTTTATCATAAGAAGAATTCTAAAATTATTAAGAGCACAACATTAATTTGTATGAACCTGGTTTCCATTTTTGATCTGTACATCTAGGATTTACCCTCCACATAACCTCTGTAATGGCTTCAAAAGCTGTGAACTGGATTAAAAAAAACTTTTAGCATTCTTATCTACAAGTAAAATATTTGTTTTCTATGAATATCGATTAAAGCTAACCTGAAAATATCCATAAACCACTGATAGAACTTGAGCAGGTACATGACCTTTCCTGTTGCAATTAAAGTAGATAACCATTCACTAATGAATTCATACATGTTATACAACAAGTATTGGTATGTTCTTACTTCTCAAACCTAGCTCTAACTTATAAAACTCTACATGCTACTCAATTTCATCCATGTAACGGTTCAAAATAATATTTTTCCTCAGTCGGTTTTAGGGGTAAAACGAAAGCATGAGGATAAGTTTGATACAGAAAATTTTGACTTCAGCCGAGGAGAATACTGAATCACAACATATTATAACACAAGCTAGATTTTATCTTGGGAAAACATAATTTGCTTACCAGAGCGAAGTAAATCCTTCTTCTTTGTAAATAAGTTTGAATGCTTGCCATATTCCTGAGTATTTACCTGTGGCTATTTTCTATCACAGAGATAAACATTATTTATGTTTCAACTTTTATTCACTTATTTTGGAGTGTTAGTTGTATGTACCGTACGGCAGATAAATAAATTACTTCTTTTTAAGGAAAATTAGAACTTGCTTTTCTCATTTATTTCGATCCAAACAAAGCCATTAATTCATACTGCGAAAAAAAAAATTGAATAAGAAAAAAAAAAAGCTTCCGCACTCAACAATTCTGATGGCTGATGGCCTGATGGCCTGATGCAACACTGGAAGATAAGCTTGCTCAGATCTTTGATATAGCCGGTTTCTTTACACAAAACTTGGAGAAACTCATTTAAAGCCTTCATGAAATAATTTATCACCTTGGATGTAGGTTCAATCTGAAGTTGAAATCGTATTTTAAGGACATCGAAGGGTTGAACCACCAAACGAGTTACTAGCCCAGACACAGAGCCACATACTCCACACTGGGTTGAAGATATCTTCTTCTCTTTACGACCTGGATCAAAACCAACCATTTCCTCAGCGAATACATGCTCTGATCACATTTGGACTCAGCTGATAATTGGTAGGGAAACCACAGCAAACAATAACAATCGTTTCATAGCTGTGCAATCCGGTAAACCCTACACTAGCGCACACCCCACTGCCTCCGCCATCTTGATCATGTTGAACCGAGAAAGATTGAGTTCTAGAAGAATTCCCGCGGGATCTTAAACTTGTCACATGTCAAATTTTCGATATTTCATTGGTTATTTTCTCGCAGGATCAAAGGATCATCTTTCAAAATCAATGGAATTTAAATTTCGTGACGATCAGCCGATCATCGTGGTTGCGGTCGTTATTTTGAAACTGACAGATTATGTTGTTGTGTGTCAGTAATTGCTGATTTTTGTTTTGCACTTTTTATTGGTGCTGTAAGCTATGTCTACTCCTACCAAAGCAAGAGGGAAGCGCGCGCTCCCCAGTATTCCTCTAAACAGAGCGGCCAGTTCTGATGGCATAGTTACTACGACGCCGAAATCGTCAAAAGTTATCTCCAAGAAAACAAATTTGGACTCTGCACGCGTTGACGTGATGAAGAACAGAAACTACACCTCACAGCAGAAGCAAAAGAATGGCACGATCATGAATTCGAAAGCACCATCAACAGAGTTGATTTCGAGAAGGAAGGATCTTTCCTCAAGCGAGAGTGGTTCTAACACGAGCTCCCCCTTAAACTCCCCGCGAGCAACACGGAAGGCAACTGTAAGGCCGGTAGTGGCTGAGGTTATTGATAAGTTTTCCAGCAAATCACAGACAATTGAAGGAAACGAGGTCAAAGAAGAGACATCAGGTTCGGAAAAAAAGATCGCGCGTGTTTTGCCGATGACACCGCAGTTTATCGAAGAACACCTGATTACAAATACAGAGAGTGAACCTTCGTCGACTAAACCGTATGACGATTCTTCTCTGATCATCAACAAACTGCAATCCACGTTGGGGTTGTTGAAAGGAAATGATGGAGTAAAGGGTTTTGAGGACAAAATGGATTCCGGTGTTCCGCCGGCTTTAAAACCACCCATGTCAACAGCACCGCAACAAGTGTCTTCCGCTGGTGGCGATGGGGAGGGTTCGAGTGTAAGGGTTGGAGTGAGAGTTCGACCTTTCTTACCAAGGTAATGTGATACTTTTTATTGATAATGCGATAAGAATAAACCATAAGAATTGACTCGAGCGGGAAACAATCCGCTATTGATAAGTTATTTGTTTGTTTGGTATTTCGTGAGCGCGTGAGGTATTACAATATCACATTTGATATTTGTCATAATTACGGACAAGTGAAGTAGCTGATTAAAAAATTGATATTTTTTTCGCGCAAAAGCTGTTTGGTGACGAAAGTTTGGGGTCCTCCTTCGATCAATGTACACTATAGGGAACAATGAGACACACTTTATAATATTGTGTGAGTCCACATATTTGAATCTCCTCTTGTGTGACTTCAGTTTGACCGGATGTTGTTTCGAGCGTGTTCGAGTCGCTTTAGAGTTTCGGTCGCTCCCTTCTACTTCCTAATTACAGCTGGATCAAGGGTTCTGTAAAGCAGCGAAGAAATCCAGCGTTTCGGTAGTTTTGTTTACACAATTTGCATTCTTTTTCAATGACGTCTTAATTAAAAACTCTTTAATCCATTTGTGTCCATCTCGGGTGATCAACTCCATTGTTCCTTTTTAAAAAGACTTAAAGATAATCCCATGTTCAGTACAAGAGGTTTTAAAATGGTTGAGTTAGCTCTCTTGTCTCATAGATTACTATCTACTCACGAGTGTTCTTTTCCCCCTAAGTCAGCTTGAGATCAATATAATATTCAAACTATGCAACTCAAGAGTTGCTCTTGGAATTTACAAATTCATCAGAAGGAGTAACATAACTCTCTTTCTTATCTTTACATGTAAACATAAAAAAAGTGATGGTGTCAATCATAGCAGAGACGCGACAAATTGCAATATGTAATTAACTTTTGTCTACACTATGTTGTCTGAGAGTGTACTAATTAGGAAGCGAAAGTTATTTTAGTTAGGAAGCAAAAAAACATTGTCACAATTGTATCAGGGAGAATATCGCATAAATGGAAAGTGCTTATCATTGTCATTTCCAAGATCTTGCCCAATATTGAAGGTTCCTCAACGAGCTGCAAATGACTTTCAAGAAATAACATGGCAAGATTTTCATCTTATGAATCTCCTTATGTATGAACGTGTCTTCAGAAAGATCGGCTCGTATAACAGGACCACAGTTAATTGATTTCAAACTCATCCCTCATAATAACACACCATTCTAAGGTCTTATTTGTACAAGCCCTGCCTGATGAGGTGACTCAATTTCAGAATCATTGCCTCAACACCTCATTCTTTAAAAAAATATGTTCATATAAGAAAGCCAGCTTGCTTACAAAGATCAGAGTCATGTTCTGTGACCACAATATTTGATGCCATGTTACAAACTTTCTCTCATCTTTAACAATTCTTATCCTTGAACTAAATTTCAAGGGTTGCAACAGACTTAGGCTTGATTTCCACTGCTCTCTTGAGTCTGATCTTTTTTGTTTCTTCATGAGAAGAGACTGGACAGGAGTAGAGGAGGCTCCGGTTCCCTAACAGCAGCTGTTAATCAAGCCTACAACATTTAACCCCTTAAGTTTCCCTTATGAGCAATAACCAGGCTAAAATAAAAGCTCATTGATTTAGTGGAAGAGCAATCATCATTAATTTATAAAAAGATGTACTAAGGTACATTATTCTTGTTGATTTTTATTAGCTTTCTGAACCTTTACATTCATGACCTATTGAATCATAACATATCAACTGATTGGAGCAATAGATAATACATTGTAAAACTAGTTGACGTTTTATGAACTACAGTCACACTTATATTAAGCAGCACTGTATTAAGCGGTCAGTTGTCAAAATCCCTAATTTGTTTCTCCTTAATCATTGTAATTTTCAATTGTGGATAGTTTGGCATTGTTTATCATTCTTTCTTTTTTTTTTTTACAATACCCCTAATATGGGGAACCTATATTTAGCAGTCAACCTGTATTATTCAGTCAACCCACCATTCCCTGTGGGTGACCACATAATAGGGGTTCAACTGTACTTATCCCACAGTAATAATTTTTCTTTTTTAATAATCCATAGAGAAGAGAAAGACCCAAATGTGAAGCTGTGTATTTCTATGAAGGATCATGAGACTGTTATCACTTCAGATGCTGGCATGGAATATCAATTTAATTATGATTACTCTATTTGGTCATTTGATCCTAAAGACCCAAACTATGTTGATCAAGAGAAGCTTTATAAGTTGATGGGACAGCCTCTTCTCAACAGTGCTTTTGAGGGATATAACACCTGTCTGTTCGCCTATGGCCAGGTATCTAAACTCATATGTGTGTGATTGGCATCCACAGTTATTTCTCTCTACAGTACAAACCACGGAGACAAATTTTTAATTTGCCTCATGACAAAGTCACTTCCAATTTTTGAACTGCAACATTTTCACTGTTTACTGCTAGTCTTCCTCTTGTTTTGAGGTGACTCTTCGTGTCACCTGATGAAACAATTTGCTCTGTAGGGATTTAATATTTGCCATAGCTATGATCTTTGAAAGCCATTGAGTGAATTTAATTTTGCCATTTATACTTTCCTCCTTACAGACAGGATCAGGGAAGTCTTACAGGTAAGTCCAGAATATCAACTCAATTTTATGTTTCACCTGATGAATTTGCTGTTAGCTACTTATACATATAGTACATGGATATGTGTATGTTAAACATGTAAAAAAAATTGCCAATCTTGTGAATGTAATTGATCTCTTATTTTTCACAGTGTAATGGGACAGGGAGATGAAATTGGCATTTTGCCAAGATTCTGTGAAGAGTTGTTTGAAAGGATCAAATGTTGGAAAGAGGTAGACCTCTTTCCTCTTTATTTTTAGAAAGAAAATGAGGTATTTGTACATTTCGTAGGCACAGTTTAGGAACTTGAAGTTGCGACCATGCCCATTTTTGTTTTCTAGTTGTTGTTTTTTTTTATATAATTTATTTAAGTGTACTTCCTTTCTTAAAGTTAAAGTTATTAATAAATTTGATAAAAGTTAGATAGGTAGTTGTACAGCTATTAGATTTTTTCACTTCTTCTTGATGTACACAGCTGCAGTTCACAGTGGAAATAAGTTACTTTGAAATCTATAATGAGAGGATTCATGACTTGTTGGCATCAAGTAAAAAGAAAGATGGCAAAAGAGCTCAGGTAAATTATGCACAGCATGAATTTTACATCAATGAACTTTACTAAATGAGCATGTACAGTAGGTTTTAAAAGTAGCATTTGGGCATAGCAATATTGAGTCTATAAAATTGTCAGAATTAATAGTTTTAATGCTAATGATGATGTATAGATTGAAAACTGACAAAAGAATTAAACCAGTATGGAAATAAATTCAACAAAGGCTTTTTATGCATTTGGTCTTTGGATTAATTACAACTGCATTGTTACATGTGCATTTCTGCAGTTGAGGGTCAGAGAGCACCCAATATTGGGACCATTTGTTCAAGATCTGACTACGTGAGTACCATTTATGTAACATATTTTTATACCTATCAACATCTTAACAACGAAGAGTAAGGGCTGTACCTATATCTTATTAACCAAGTGCGAGGGCCGTACTGGGAGAATATCGGCCTGAGGTCTTGAAAGTACGGACATCGCTGCACTCGGTCTGTACAAAAAAGACCGAGGGCCGATTTTCTTCCAGTACAGTCCCGAGCAAGCTTGGTTAATAAGAGATTTATTATACGACTGAAGTTCAAAGGGACACAAGTGCAGTATCATTCAGGACCATTTGGGACAGTGCCCGGTCCAATACTGAGAGAATATTGACCAGCAATAGAGCATTTTGATTGGTTGATTTTAGTTATTGGCCCTCTGACTGCCCGAGTCGTGTAATAATATGGAATATTGGCTTGAGGTCTTGGTAGTGCAAACCTTACTGCACAGTATTCCCAATCAATGTAGTAGTTTCATGTTTTCAAGTTACTTCTTCTTGTTACTCAATGATCTTGGATTCATCCTTAGGTACACTGCAAGTTCATATGCAGATGTTGAGGTGAGGAAGAAAACTCAATAACTGTGTTCAAAAAAAAAATTGAACAGATATACCTTTGATATGAATTAAGTAACAAAGTGTTATTGTTTGTATCAGGACTTTGTCACTTAATGTCTACACTGCCAGGGCTTGACACTGACTTTTCAACTTACTAGCCAAGTGGCTGGTGACAACTTAGATGTCATGACAAATTTGAGTTTGTTCTCTAGCCAAACTGGCCATTGGAAATAAAAAAATTAAACACTAGTCAAAACTGAATTTCTACTGGTCTGTGGCTATTTGGCTACCGTTAGTGTCCAGCCCTGACTGCTAATTCCACAATAAACCTAATCTTTATTTTGAGACATTCAATATTTAGTAATAAGACATTTTCTTATGATTTGCAACAGTTACTAATATTTTTAAGTCACCTTGTATGTCTTACTGGTAATGTCAATTCGTGGGAAATTATGGAGAATTGGAGAAAGATGCTTTCAGCTGAGTCACATGGTTGAAAATAAATCATGCTCTTATGCAGGCATGTGACATCAAATTCTCAACTGCTGGCAGGAAAATCATAGGAATTGTCAGACCCTTGAGTATTTTTCATTGGAATTGATTTTAGAATTAAGCTCACTTTGGAATGCTCCATAGGTTTATTGAACTGGTCACACAATGTTAAACTATTGTTATTTTGTCTCTATGAGACGGAGAGACTGAAGTTAAGGTTGACTGCCTGCATTGATGTACTTGGAGCTATTTTTACTTCTCACTTTTTTTTGGTTTCATTTCTGTTTTTTTTTTTTTTTTTTTTTTTTTCCCAGTCTTGGCTAGCTGTTGGAAATAGTATTAGAGCAACAGCCGCCACAGGAATGAATGACAAGAGCAGTCGTTCTCACTCTGTTTTCACCCTGGTCATGACACAGACAAGGGTAAGGCAAACAAAAATATTTGTCCTTATACTGTAATCCTTGAGTGAGACATTCATCTTCATATTCCTTTGACTGATAAAATAAATTATAGGAATTTTTGTTGCCCTAGTTTTATAATGGCAAAATACCACTGCCTTGTTAGCACGGGTCTTTTTCAGAAATAACTTTAAATTTACTTTATTGTACCTTTGGTCTTGGCAAGACTTTTCCAAGCTCAACTATAATTTGTCTATAGATACGCTCCTTCCCCCAGAAGTTTATTTGAGAATGCTTGATTTATTTTCCACTCTAGTAATTCATTCATCTCCTTTTTACTCATAGACTGAGATATTTGAAGATTCAGAAACACAGATGACGACAGCCAGTAAAATAAATCTGATTGACTTGGCTGGAAGTGAGAGAGCAAGTCAGGTGTTGAATGACCAGGTGGTCAAGACAGCTGAGACTGCAGCACTTAGACTCAAGGTAATTAACATCCAAAAATTGTCCAAAATACAGGCCCCATATTATCAATTACCTTGTTGTTCATCCTCACTCAAATATATAAAGGCTGATAGTTTCGAAAGAAACTGTTTGGGGCTGCGTCAGTGAGGTTACTAAATAATTTGAATATATCAACAAAGTTGAAATGGTAAATTGGCCACCGTAATGATTACAAAAGCTGACGTTTTGAGCATTAGCCCTTCATCAGAGTGAATAGCGGAGTATAGAGAATAGTTGGAGCCAAAAGCTATTCACTCCGACGAAAGGCTAACGTTGAAACATCAGCTTTTGTAATCGTTACGGTGGCCAACTTACCATTTCAACTTTGTTGATATATCCAAATTATTCCCACTCAAATGTGACTGATAGTTTTTGTCATACCTTGCACATTACAAATGCATTTGCTAGGAAACAATAATTTTTTCAACAAATTATGACGAAAGAACCACGAGATTTTTTTATTGAAATCTGTTTCTACTATTTTTTGTTAGAACTAAATCACAACTTGTCAAAATTTCTCAAAGGATAGTTATGGATTTGAAGAAAAGCAAAGTGAAATCAAGAAATGCCTCGCCCAGTGAGGCAAGTGAGAAAAGCAAGAGAAACAAAACTAAAGAGTGTGTTTTTAATTCCAGGAAGGAGGCAGCATTAACAAGTCCTTACATACACTTGGTAAAGTGATATCTCTACTGTCAGACAGAGAAGCTCAGTCCAAAAAGAAAATGTACATACCTTACAGAGACTCCACTCTTACTTGGTAAGTATATGTCAATGTCTTACGTAGTCTTGAGGGTACAAGAGATAAAAGCAAAAAACAATTTATCAACTTAAGATCCATTAAATTACTTTTTGAAAGGAGTTTTCTGGCAGTTCTGGTAGCTTTACTTATTTTAATTCCAAAAAAGGAAAGGAAACAATGCTATAATGGTTATGATGAAAATCATGGTTTTGTAAGTTGTTATTATTGCACTAATTTTTAACTGTGATGCTAGAGTACAATACGATATGATACACAGTGTTGTTTGACCTTACTGATACTCATTATTTGGGACATTGATTGTCATCAGTCAAGCACTTAAAGGCTAGACACTAACAGTAGCCAACCACCCACAGACTAATAGAAATTCAGTTTTGGCTAGGGGTTTTTTATCTCCACCAGCCAGTTTGCCTAGTAAACGAACTGAAAGTGTTGTAACGTCTAAGATGTTGCTAGCCACTTGGCTAGTAAGTTCAAAAGTTAGTGTCAAGCACTGCACTTGTTTCTTAATGGTGGCCAATTTACCATTTCAACTTTGTTGATATATTGAAATTATTTCTTAACATTCTTGTTGCCATGAGAGTCACGGCCTTCTCAAAGTGAGCAATAGTTTTTCCCATGCATGACAAAAGATGACAAACATCATGGTTTATTTATTTTGAAGGTTACTGAAGGACAGTTTGGGTGGAAACTCAAAGACAGCCATGATAGCTAATATCAGCCCTGCCAGCACTTCATTTGGAGAATCACTGAGTACTTTGAGATATCCTTTTTGATTGAAAGCAAAATGATATTCCTGGAAATTTGTCATTTTTTTGTGATGTGATCCTTTGCTCTCTAAGTTGAAGAGATAAATTTGTTTATCCCTGTCACTTGTGAAAAATTGGTCCTTACAACATGATAGCTGCAATAATAGCAATTTCCAAGAGAAAAACCTGAAAAAGAAGCTTTGATGAAACTGGATCTGTGCCTTTTCAGCTCTTTGCCTTTTGGTGGGTGTTGCTATCAACTGAGCTATGAAGCCAAATATTTCAGACAAGGCAAATTTTAGAGGGTACCTCTGTGCCCTGTAAGGAAATTTACCCACGATTTGTTTATTATATTTTAATTAAATATTTATTCATGGTAGTATTTATAATGTCATTACAGTAATCCAGATGGCACAGGTGATTGGTTTCTAAAGGTTACCATAATTGCCATAGAATTCTTGACATTCCCTGTTAGGATCATACTGTTCTTCCTGTCCTTGACTCTTTTTAAATATGCCCAGAGAGCGCGTACAATTGTCAACAGAGCAATCATTAACGAGGATCCAAATGCGAAGATCATTAGAGGTAAGTTGAAAAAAAAACGTGAGTGGTACATGTTTGTGATTACAACAGGGGTTTTGCAAAGTGTTTGTAAACAAAGGAACATGATCGAAGATATAGATCACAGAAAAAAGAAATTCTTACAATATTTCAGGAGGAAAATTCAAAAGAGGTACAGTTTAATACAGGGGTGCAGCTGTTCTTTCTGGTAACCTGTTTTAAGTTTTATCTCTAAACATTTTGATATATATATGTATATGTATGTTTTGGATACAACCGAGAAAGGCTCGAAAAGCATTCATCTGCTGATTGCAAATTATGGAACCAAATTAATACCTTGTCCAAACTGATGGAAGGGGTTCCATTGAACCCCCCCTCCTCCTCCTACACCCCTCTCCCAGGATTTAGAGTTGAAGGAAGATGTTGAAGATGGTGTGAACTGCATGTGGCTATTTTCCCTTAGACACAGACTAATGTCTTTCATATTTGTCCAGAATTAAAAGCCGAGATCGAGAGATTAAAACAGTCTCACGTTGAAGGGAACCAGCAGATAAGCGCCAGAGCCTTGGCTGAAGTTGCTTCGTTGAGAGAGAAGCTGAAGGAGACACAACGCCTATTGGCTGAGTCAACTCGGTAAGTGAATCAATGTGCACAGTTTTTTATTATCTTTTTTTTAACTTAAATCGAAAATCCTTGGAAGTGGGTTGTTTGCTTTTTTGTTTTTCTTTGTTTCTTTTCTCTTGTCGCGTTTTGATCGCAAAAAAATACCGATTTGTCCCAGAGAGAAAATTTAAAATAAGAAAGTGGCAGAAAAATATTTTAATCCTACAACACCAAAGGCACTGAACGATCTGTCTTGGATTTTCGTGTCGAGTTTAACAAACTATGATTTTCTGAATGTGGTGATTTTTGATCGGTATTGTTCCAGTACCGTTCATCCGTATCTCTTCCTTGACAAGTATGGAATCATGTTCATAGATTAAGACCACACTTTCACAAATCGTTTACGTGATTAAGCTCCAAATCTCCGGATTCAAATGTTTTCAACTTCTTACTGACGCTTGTGACTTCTTAAGTCATATAATAAAAGTTTTTCAGGATATCTCTGAGATGTATTGGATAATTGTTTTTCCTATACTTTATTCTTTCAAGGAACTGGCAAGAAAAACTTGCGATAACGGAAAAAAGGAAACTGGAAGAAGCCGAAAAGCTCAAGGTACAATGAACGTCACGGTATTACTAGACAGTTGCGTGTACGTGAAAGCTTTTCCTTACTTTTCTTATACCTTGGTTAAACTACGTTTTCTTTGCTGTTTCTCGTCACAGAAAGCAGGCATCTCTTTTAAAGTGGATAATCGGTTACCAAACCTTGTTAATTTGAACGAAGATCCTCAGCTGTCGGAAATGTTACTGTATATGCTGAAAGAAGGTTTGCCTCGCTGAAACTTCCGTTCTTAGACCAAAGGTGTAACTGTTTGTTTGGTCGCCTTTTATTTCTGACCTTAAAGATGTAGGGTTGAAGCAAAAAGTTTTAAAGTCGTCCGGTCTGTTTCCCTGTTCGCCCGAAGCAACTTTCTCGATCTAGGCGAAGTCTTAGAAATGCCACACCTTTACCTCAGTATTCAGTAGGCGTATTCTTCATACTGTTCTGTAAAAATTTCTATGGTACAGACAAAGAGAATTTGTTTAAGAATCCAGAGCATATAGTTGGCGATAGTGTCCTTTATTCTCACAACGTAATGTTTGATTGGGCGGTTATTTTGTGAGAAGAATTAAGATGCTAGAAGGGTGTGAAAGGCTAATCCAGTCCTAGATTGCAAGCCATATATTTAAGTGTTTTTTCTCTTTATTAATTCTGCTTTCTCTCTACAGGAGAGACTACGGTTGGTCAGAATGATCATGATATTAAACTGAGCGGTGCACTTGTTGCTGAAACGCACTGGTCAGTAGCTATTGAATCAAAGAAATTTTGTTTCAGTTTGTTGTATAATGTTGCTTTGAGTTATTTTACATAACTTGGGCTTGTTCTTCCTTTCAGTGTCTTGCGAAATAACGGGGACAAGGTTACAGTTTCACCGATAGGTAAATAACATCGTTTCTTTTTTCGCTATCGGGTGTCCAATCGCCGCTTAATTCTCTTATAACTATTTTACGCATGAAACGGCGGGCTAAATGAACGAAAACTGAGTGCGATCTTCTAGGTATATAACTGTAGAAATATGATTTTCGTTGGTCGATGTCCGAATGCACATCCTGGTAAATATCTTTAGAGAGAGAATCCGTGCGCTTTTGCTTTTTGCTTTTTCCCTCTGTTTCCCTTTTAAAGCACTGATTTTAACAAGGACTCTGTAATCTGTGTCCCTTGAGCTTGTCAGGTTTGTGCTTCTGCTTGAGCATCAACTGAAGAGCTTTTAATTGCATTGCTTGTTTCCTTTTTGTTGTAGGAGATGCGCTAACATACGTCAACGGCCAGCTTATTATAGAAGAAACAGTCCTTCATCATGTAAGTGACGTGAAGTGTAAATTACTTTGTGTTTAACAGTCTCCTGTAAATTTGAAGTTACCGCTGAATCTCTATCTTTATTCATCGTCTCCTTTTTGTTCGTAGGCTGATCGTGTGGTTATTGGAGGTGATCACTTCTTCAGGTACTGAATATATCTAGACTTCCTTCTTCCTTTTTTTTTTTTTATTGATGGAAACAAACGACTGAGGAGTTGTAAGATTTCGCCAGCTCAAACACCATGGTGTAAGGGCACAGATTCCATGGCCTGAAAGCCAATTAAAACACTGCATTTATGTCCAGTGGCAGTAAGACTGTCTATGGTAGAGGTCTTTTTTTACAGCTCCTCAAAAGGTTAACGCTTTTACCAACTAAAATTGATAACTACGCTTTTGTTATAGATTAAATCATCCTAAAGAAGTGAAAAAGAGAAAGATAAGTAAATCTGAAGCTCCAGAAGGGAACACTCCAGAGGCCGCCGTTTTAAAGGACTTCGAGTTTGCAAGGAACGAACTGGCTCAAGCACAGAATGCAAGGTGACTTAGTGGATCAGTTTAGAGAAATCTATCAGTTCAGTTTTGACACTGATGCAGTACTGCTTTGATTTTTCGTTACGTCTTGACTTGATCACTCATCTCTCCAGAGTTTTAAGCATTTTGCTTGTTTTTGGCTTCTCATTGGTTCATGTATGGTATTCTTTATGGTATTTTCTCTGTCGTGACTGGTCAATGTGATTACTTTGGGTTCGATTATACGATACTCATTCGAAAAGTGCTGTATGTGGTGTGGGGGGATCTGCTGAAGAGTTTTTTATTCCTGATGACGTTCAGCGTTAATCGTCACGGTCATGAACAGTGCATTGAGGTAATCAGGACTATCAAAAGGGAAAATTTTTTTTGGGGGGGGGGGCATGAACTGTAAAACATTTTACTGATGGTGATAGCGCATGGTTTTATACTTCTTCAGTCTGATGAACAAAAAAAAATCTAGTCCAGATTCATTTCAGCTGTTCTAATGAGTACTCTTCTTTCCTATCACAGGCTGCAAGCGGAACTCGAGGAAGCCAGAGAAGAAGCGAGAATTCAGGCCCAGGAGGAAATAGTGGCTCGAATACAGGAAGCAAAGGTAATCATCATCATCATTGCGGAACTCTGAACGAGTGGGAAATCCAAGAGTTTAATAAGCGTCGATTGTGTTTTCGAGCAGGAAGCTGCCCAGCAAGAAATGACGGAGCAGAAGCAAATC